>NC_143038.1:32062500-32255000 GCF_057628025.1 Oncorhynchus mykiss
CATAGGACAACAATCAGTCGTATATTGCACAAATCTGGCCTTTATGGAAGAGTGGCAAGAAGAAAGCCATTTCTTAAAGATATCCATAAAAAGTGTTGTTTAAAGTTTGCCACAAGCCACCTGGGAGACACACCAAACATGTGGAAGAAGGTGCTCTGGTCAGATGAAACCAAAATTGAACTTTTTGGCAACAATGCAAAACGTTATGTTTGGCGTAAAAGCAACACAGCTGAACACACCATCCCCACTGTCAAACATGGTGGTGGCAGCATCATGGTTTGGGCCTGCTTTTCTTCAGCAGGGACAGGGAAGATGGTTAAAATTGATGGGAAGATGGATGGAGCCAAATACAGGACCATTCTGGAAGAAAACCTGATGGAGTCTGCAAAAGACCTGAGACTGGGATGGAGATTTGTCTTCCAACAAGACAATGATCCAAAACATAAAGCAAAATCTACAATGGAATGGTTCAAAAATAAACATATCCAGGTGTTAGAATGGCCAAGTCAAAGTCCAGACCTGAATCCAATCGAGAATCTGTGGAAAGAACTGAAAACTGCTGTTCACAAATGCTCTCCATCCAACCTCACTGAGCTCGAGCTGTTTTGCAAGGAGGAAGGGGAAAAAATTTCAGTCTCTCGATGTGCAAAACTGATAGAGACATACCCCAAGCGACTTACAGCTGTAATCGCAGCAAAAGGTGGCGCTACAAAGTATTAACTTAAGGGGGCTGAATAATTTTGCACGCCCAATTTTTCAGTTTTTGATTTGTTAAAAAAGTTTGAAATATCCAATAAATGTCGTTCCACTTCATGATTGTGTCCCACTTGTTGTTGATTCTTCACAAAAAAATACAAGAAGATCTTCAAAGAGGCTGTAAAGCTCATGCAAGCTAAAGGCACCACAGACTACAAGTCTGGTTTCCACTTTGCCTTCAATCAGCTACTAAACGTGAATGACTTCAAGCTCAACACTCTGAACGACCGCATTCTGTACGAGTGATGCCCAATTCTTTAGGGCTTCTACTATTAAATAGACAAGGACATTTTCGAAAGAAACTGTGTGTGCTTGCAATTTTGTGTTTTGAGCAAACACATGAAGGACATTTAATTACAGATAACAGGCCAACCAGCAGAACATTTAAGAGTGGCTCTCAATGACTCCGCGATGCATCGTGCATAAGAACAGCCCTTAGCCGTGGTATATTGACCATATATTGCCTTATTGCTTAAATATACTTTACAGTTACAGTATCAACCTTGCCTTGCTCTAAATCACCCTGTGCGTTAGTTAACATATGTGCACCTGGGGATAAGAAAAGGCTGAGCATATAATGCCTTTCGATTGCAAACAGCAGTAACTACACATTTGGTCAAAATTTAGACCGAAATCAGACTCTCTTTTTATCCCCCTCCAACTCTCTCTCTGCTCTCCCTCTAGGTTTCTATTTTGAGACCAGCTCCATCTGTGCCATAATGATTAACACTAGTGCCTCTTACACAGCTGATCCTGGGTCAGCCAGTTCTGCTGGCACAGCTTCCTGGAATTGTTGTTTACCGGACACTGACTAATCCATATCCTGGCCATCTGCCCAAGATTGTTGAACAACTTTCTGGAAGCCCATTTTCTCTAGAGTAGCTACTAACCACACGTCTTGTCTGGGGAAGAGGTTCCAGTGGGCGAGTTCGTTTTGCGCAGTGGTGGAAAAAGTAAACTACCCAATTTTTATACATGAGTAAAAGTAAAGATACCTTGATAGAAAATGACTCAAGTAAAAATGAAAGTCACCCAGCAAAATACTACTTGAGTAAAAGTCTAAAAGTAATTGGTTTTAAATATACTCAAGTATAAAAAGTAAATGTAATTGCTAAATATAAAATGTATCAAAAGTAAAAGTAAAAGTATAAATAATTTCACATTCTTTATATTAAGCAAACCAGACAGCATCATTTTCTTGTTTATGAAATTTATGGATAGCCAGGCTCACACTCCAACACTCAGACATCATTTACAAAATGAGGCATTTTTGTTTAGTGAGACCACCAGATCAGTGGCAGTAGGCATGACCAGGGATGTTCTCTTGATAAATGTGTGAATTGGACCATTTTCCTGTCCTGCTACTTTCGGTTTAGTTTGCTGCTATTGTTATTGTTTGCTTGGGACAGCGTTTCCTCTCCTTGTGCGCAGTCGTCCGTGTCACCTCGTGTTTTGTACAGATGACTCAAAGCAGTCAATGGAAGAAGGCCATCTTTGTACAACATTTGTCAGCTACATGATTTTTTTTAATCTCTAAATGTTTATATATGATATTTGGTGATTAAATGCTATTGATATTTTTCTCTTCAGCTCTTTGTGATTTGTGTTCCTTTGATTTAATGCTATTGTGGTGTGCAGTGTATTTGATAACTTCTGTTTTATAGTACTGTGAGTTTTATGACTAACCTCCACAATTGAAATATTATACACACACACACGCACACAGACACACACAAGCACACACACACACACACACACACACACACACACACACACACACACACACACACACACACACACACACACACACACACACACACACATACACACACACACACACACATACACAATGTACAAAACATTAAGGACCCCCCCCCCCCCCCCCCGTTTCCCTTAGAACAGCAAGGTGTCAAAAGCATTTGACAGTGATGCTGGTCCATGTTGACTCCAATGCTTCCCACAGTTGTGTCAAGTTGGCTGGATGTCCTTTGGGTGGTGGACCATTCTTGATACACACGTGAAACTGTTGAGCGTGAAAAATACAGCAGCGTTGCAGTTCTTGACAAGAACCTACTACCAGAACCCATTCAAAGGCACTTAAATAGTTAGTCTTGCCCATTGACCCTCTGAATGGCGCACATACACAATCCGTCTCAAAATCCTTCTTTAATCTGTCTCCTCCCCTTCAGCTACACTGATTGAAGTGGATTTAATAAGTGACCTCAATAAGAGATGATAGCTTTCACATGGATTCACCTGGGCAGTCTATGTCATGGAAAGAGCAAGTGTCCTTAATGTTTTGTATACTCAGAACATACATACATACATACATACATACATACTCAGAATGTCAGACTAAGGCCTAGTTTTCTGTGACATTTTAGAGGCAGAAAGTATGAATAGGAAGGCCCCACTCACACACCCACACACCCATGAAGAAGTTTTACTTACACTCACACATGGAGCACAAAGAAGAACGAACAGAGAAAAATTGATGTTGCCTTAGAAAATAAGACAAAGAAAAAATTAATTGGGACTGGAATTTATTAAAATAATAATTAAAGGTTAAATATGTTGAATGTTAAAGGTTGACTTAAGTAATATAGTAAAATGATTAAGGATGAGATGTTGGTTTTAAGGTACAGTATATTTGGACTATGTCTATTAGGCTTGGAGGATAAGGTCTTAGGTTGATAGTGATATGTTAGAATGTAGAAATAAGAGGATGGTGGGATGTTGGATGTTTAAGATCCGGTAATAGAGTTAGGTTAGAGTTAGATTAGAATTGAGTGAAATTAGAATAGTAAAGGGAATAATAAGTGTTAATGTTTCAAACTAGTAATGGTGATGATATGTAGCTAAAAGTATATTAAGGGTGCAAGCTTGACTGAGAACAACCCTAGCCAGGTTAGACTGTTAGGAGGCAGGAAATCCTGTGGGTGTGAGGGGGGGAGGAGCTTGTGGTTTTAGAAAGCCTAGGGTGACGGTAAAAGTGGGGGTTAGTGGGTGGCTGAAAAAATAGTTTGCAGATGCAAGTGCAAAAATAGGTGTTAGGCAGAAAATAATGATAGATAGGGTTGGGGCTAGGACCACAGATACAGTGCATTCGGAAAGAATTCAGATCCCTTCACTTTTTCCAGATTTTGTTGTTACAGCCTTATTGTAAAATAGATTAAAGAAAGACATTTCCTCATCCATCTACCCACAATATCCCATAATGACCAAGCAAAAACTGTTTTTTAGAAATGTTTGCAAACTGAAATATCACATTTACATAATTAGTTAGACCCTTTACTCAGTACTTTGTTAAAGCACCTTTGACAGCGATCACAGCCCGAGTCTTATTGGGTATGACGCTACAAGCTTGGGGTCTGAATACTGTTAAACAAATATATTTTAGATTCTTCAAAGAACTCCTTCAAGACAGTTGGAAAAGCATTCCTCATGAAGCTGCTTGAGAGAATGCCAAGAGTGTGCAAAGCTGTCACCAAGGCAAAGTGTGGCCACTGAAGAATCTAAAATCTATTTTAATGTGTTTAACACTTTTTTGGGGTTACTACATGATTCCATGTGTTATTTCATAGTTTTGATGTCTTCACTATTATTCTACAATGTAGAAAATAGTACAAATAAAGAGTACTAATATATATATATAGATAATATATATATATATATATATATATATATATATATATATATATATATATATATATATATACACACACACACATACATACACACGCAGCATGCAGATCCTGTATCCTAGATGGTAGCATGTCAAGTCGTTTGTGACTAGTAGTTTTTAAACTATATGTTTATGGTGGAGCAAATCAACACTTTCCTTGTTGTCTGGTACAAATTATTTTGTTTTGCTGGTATAAAGACCGCGGGTAATTTTTTATTCGCTATTTGCACTTCCCTATTCGAAGTTTACCAAAGTAAAACCCTCTCTCTGGCTGGCCTGGGTGCAATCCTCTGCTTTCCCTCCGCGGATAGTCTCGTCAAAACTGCTCCTCTTCGCTCTCCACCTGGCTGTCAGCAGCAGCTCAACAATCCCCAACCCGTTCTCTCAATCTACTCACACACGGGTGCACTATGGAACGCCGTTTGGGTCTGAAAGTACGTGGTCAAAGCGCGATCTTTTTAATGCTACGTGTGTAAAGTCAACAGGTGCAGCTGCTAAATTAACGCATAACGCGTCAAATAAGAGGTGCAAATGTGCTTGCAGGCGGTTCAACATGTGTCAAATAAACGGCTGCAAGCGGTCCTGCACGTCAAATTAACGCCCACAGCTGCTAAATTTACACCAGTGGCTTGTGGGTGTACCAGGAAAGGATGTAAGAAGTTATGATATCGAAGCTTCTTACTGCAGCCCAGTAAAAAACTGGAACAATAAATTGTGCTACACTATGCACAACCCCAGTTTGTCTATTGTCCCAACAAATGTCAATTATACATTTTTAAATATGTCAGAGTGCATTTTCTTTTATAGCTATGCTTTCAACACCATCGTTACCCACAAGCTGGTTAGCAGGCTCTGGGTGTAAATCCTGTAATAACAAATTAGATTTTTTACAGTATAAGAATGTGTATCCCCAGAATGGACCCGACACTACCACGGTACACATGAGTACATGAAGGAGCTGTGGGACCTGACAAAGTAGATGGTGATACTTGACCGTTCTCCCATCTACTGTACATTGGCATGGAGATGATCAGCAGCTTCAAGTTCCTGGGCACCCTGATATCCTTTTCTGCCCTTAGTTGCTTCACTCAAAGTCCCACTTGTGCTTCTCCACTACCCTCAAACTTGCTGCGCCATGACCTGTGTACCAACTATAGTGTCTTATTGCCATAGCACATGTAAATGAAATGTCCATATTTACTGAAAGATTTATTTATGGTAACATTGCACATATTGTAACAGTCCCTTGACATACAGTGCCTTGCGAAAGTATTCGGCCCCCTTGAACTTTGCGACCTTTTGCCACATTTCAGGCTTCAAACATAAAGATATAAAACTGTATTTTTTTTGTGAAGAATCAACAACAAGTGGGACACAATCATTAAGTGGAACGACATTTATTGGTTATTTCAAACTTTTTTAACAAATCAAAAACTGAAAAATTGGGCGAGCAAAATTATTCAGCCCCTTTACTTTCAGTGCATCAAACTCTCTCCAGAAGTTCAGTGAGGATCTCTGAATGATCCAATGTTGACCTAAATGACTAATGATGATAAATACAATCCACCTGTGTGTAATCAAGTCTCCGTATAAATGCACCTGCACTGTGATAGTCTCAGAGGTCCGTTAAAAGCGCAGAGAGCATCATGAAGAACAAGGAACACACCAGGCAGGTCCGATATACTGTTGTGAAGAAGTTTAAAGCCGGATTTGGATACAAAAATATTTCCCAAGCTTTAAACATCCCAAGGAGCACTGTGCAAGCGATAATATTGAAATGGAAGGAGTATCAGACCACTGCAAATCTACCAAGACCTGGCCGTCCCTCTAAACTTTCAGCTCATACAAGGAGAAGACTGATCAGAGATGCAGCCAAGAGGCCCATGATCACTCTGGATGAACTGCAGAGATCTACAGCTGGGGTGGGAGACTCTGTCCATAGGACAACAATCAGTCGTATATTGCACAAATCTGGCCTTTATGGAAGAGTGGCAAGAAGAAAGCCATTTCTTAAAGATATCCATAAAAAGTGTTGTTTAAAGTTTGCCACAAGCCACCTGGGAGACACACCAAACATGTGGAAGAAGGTGCTCTGGTCAGATGAAACCAAAATTGAACTTTTTGGCAACAATGCAAAACGTTATGTTTGGCGTAAAAGCAACACAGCTGAACACACCATCCCCACTGTCAAACATGGTGGTGGCAGCATCATGGTTTGGGCCTGCTTTTCTTCAGCAGGGACAGGGAAGATGGTTAAAATTGATGGGAAGATGGATGGAGCCAAATACAGGACCATTCTGGAAGAAAACCTGATGGAGTCTGCAAAAGACCTGAGACTGGGATGGAGATTTGTCTTCCAACAAGACAATGATCCAAAACATAAAGCAAAATCTACAATGGAATGGTTCAAAAATAAACATATCCAGGTGTTAGAATGGCCAAGTCAAAGTCCAGACCTGAATCCAATCGAGAATCTGTGGAAAGAACTGAAAACTGCTGTTCACAAATGCTCTCCATCCAACCTCACTGAGCTCGAGCTGTTTTGCAAGGAGGAAGGGGAAAAAATTTCAGTCTCTCGATGTGCAAAACTGATAGAGACATACCCCAAGCGACTTACAGCTGTAATCGCAGCAAAAGGTGGCGCTACAAAGTATTAACTTAAGGGGGCTGAATAATTTTGCACGCCCAATTTTTCAGTTTTTGATTTGTTAAAAAAGTTTGAAATATCCAATAAATGTCGTTCCACTTCATGATTGTGTCCCACTTGTTGTTGATTCTTCACAAAAAAATACAAGAAGATCTTCAAAGAGGCTGTAAAGCTCATGCAAGCTAAAGGCACCACAGACTACAAGTCTGGTTTCCACTTTGCCTTCAATCAGCTACTAAACGTGAATGACTTCAAGCTCAACACTCTGAACGACCGCATTCTGTACGAGTGATGCCCAATTCTTTAGGGCTTCTACTATTAAATAGACAAGGACATTTTCGAAAGAAACTGTGTGTGCTTGCAATTTTGTGTTTTGAGCAAACACATGAAGGACATTTAATTACAGATAACAGGCCAACCAGCAGAACATTTAAGAGTGGCTCTCAATGACTCCGCGATGCATCGTGCATAAGAACAGCCCTTAGCCGTGGTATATTGACCATATATTGCCTTATTGCTTAAATATACTTTACAGTTACAGTATCAACCTTGCCTTGCTCTAAATCACCCTGTGCGTTAGTTAACATATGTGCACCTGGGGATAAGAAAAGGCTGAGCATATAATGCCTTTCGATTGCAAACAGCAGTAACTACACATTTGGTCAAAATTTAGACCGAAATCAGACTCTCTTTTTATCCCCCTCCAACTCTCTCTCTGCTCTCCCTCTAGGTTTCTATTTTGAGACCAGCTCCATCTGTGCCATAATGATTAACACTAGTGCCTCTTACACAGCTGATCCTGGGTCAGCCAGTTCTGCTGGCACAGCTTCCTGGAATTGTTGTTTACCGGACACTGACTAATCCATATCCTGGCCATCTGCCCAAGATTGTTGAACAACTTTCTGGAAGCCCATTTTCTCTAGAGTAGCTACTAACCACACGTCTTGTCTGGGGAAGAGGTTCCAGTGGGCGAGTTCGTTTTGCGCAGTGGTGGAAAAAGTAAACTACCCAATTTTTATACATGAGTAAAAGTAAAGATACCTTGATAGAAAATGACTCAAGTAAAAATGAAAGTCACCCAGCAAAATACTACTTGAGTAAAAGTCTAAAAGTAATTGGTTTTAAATATACTCAAGTATAAAAAGTAAATGTAATTGCTAAATATAAAATGTATCAAAAGTAAAAGTAAAAGTATAAATAATTTCACATTCTTTATATTAAGCAAACCAGACAGCATCATTTTCTTGTTTATGAAATTTATGGATAGCCAGGCTCACACTCCAACACTCAGACATCATTTACAAAATGAGGCATTTTTGTTTAGTGAGACCACCAGATCAGTGGCAGTAGGCATGACCAGGGATGTTCTCTTGATAAATGTGTGAATTGGACCATTTTCCTGTCCTGCTACTTTCGGTTTAGTTTGCTGCTATTGTTATTGTTTGCTTGGGACAGCGTTTCCTCTCCTTGTGCGCAGTCGTCCGTGTCACCTCGTGTTTTGTACAGATGACTCAAAGCAGTCAATGGAAGAAGGCCATCTTTGTACAACATTTGTCAGCTACATGATTTTTTTTAATCTCTAAATGTTTATATATGATATTTGGTGATTAAATGCTATTGATATTTTTCTCTTCAGCTCTTTGTGATTTGTGTTCCTTTGATTTAATGCTATTGTGGTGTGCAGTGTATTTGATAACTTCTGTTTTATAGTACTGTGAGTTTTATGACTAACCTCCACAATTGAAATATTATACACACACACACGCACACAGACACACACAAGCACACACACACACACACACACACACACACACACACACACACACACACACACACACACACACACACACACACACACACACACACACACACACACACACACACATACACACACACACACACACATACACAATGTACAAAACATTAAGGACCCCCCCCCCCCCCCCCCCGTTTCCCTTAGAACAGCAAGGTGTCAAAAGCATTTGACAGTGATGCTGGTCCATGTTGACTCCAATGCTTCCCACAGTTGTGTCAAGTTGGCTGGATGTCCTTTGGGTGGTGGACCATTCTTGATACACACGTGAAACTGTTGAGCGTGAAAAATACAGCAGCGTTGCAGTTCTTGACAAGAACCTACTACCAGAACCCATTCAAAGGCACTTAAATAGTTAGTCTTGCCCATTGACCCTCTGAATGGCGCACATACACAATCCGTCTCAAAATCCTTCTTTAATCTGTCTCCTCCCCTTCAGCTACACTGATTGAAGTGGATTTAATAAGTGACCTCAATAAGAGATGATAGCTTTCACATGGATTCACCTGGGCAGTCTATGTCATGGAAAGAGCAAGTGTCCTTAATGTTTTGTATACTCAGAACATACATACATACATACATACATACATACTCAGAATGTCAGACTAAGGCCTAGTTTTCTGTGACATTTTAGAGGCAGAAAGTATGAATAGGAAGGCCCCACTCACACACCCACACACCCATGAAGAAGTTTTACTTACACTCACACATGGAGCACAAAGAAGAACGAACAGAGAAAAATTGATGTTGCCTTAGAAAATAAGACAAAGAAAAAATTAATTGGGACTGGAATTTATTAAAATAATAATTAAAGGTTAAATATGTTGAATGTTAAAGGTTGACTTAAGTAATATAGTAAAATGATTAAGGATGAGATGTTGGTTTTAAGGTACAGTATATTTGGACTATGTCTATTAGGCTTGGAGGATAAGGTCTTAGGTTGATAGTGATATGTTAGAATGTAGAAATAAGAGGATGGTGGGATGTTGGATGTTTAAGATCCGGTAATAGAGTTAGGTTAGAGTTAGATTAGAATTGAGTGAAATTAGAATAGTAAAGGGAATAATAAGTGTTAATGTTTCAAACTAGTAATGGTGATGATATGTAGCTAAAAGTATATTAAGGGTGCAAGCTTGACTGAGAACAACCCTAGCCAGGTTAGACTGTTAGGAGGCAGGAAATCCTGTGGGTGTGAGGGGGGGAGGAGCTTGTGGTTTTAGAAAGCCTAGGGTGACGGTAAAAGTGGGGGTTAGTGGGTGGCTGAAAAAATAGTTTGCAGATGCAAGTGCAAAAATAGGTGTTAGGCAGAAAATAATGATAGATAGGGTTGGGGCTAGGACCACAGATACAGTGCATTCGGAAAGAATTCAGATCCCTTCACTTTTTCCAGATTTTGTTGTTACAGCCTTATTGTAAAATAGATTAAAGAAAGACATTTCCTCATCCATCTACCCACAATATCCCATAATGACCAAGCAAAAACTGTTTTTTAGAAATGTTTGCAAACTGAAATATCACATTTACATAATTAGTTAGACCCTTTACTCAGTACTTTGTTAAAGCACCTTTGACAGCGATCACAGCCCGAGTCTTATTGGGTATGACGCTACAAGCTTGGGGTCTGAATACTGTTAAACAAATATATTTTAGATTCTTCAAAGAACTCCTTCAAGACAGTTGGAAAAGCATTCCTCATGAAGCTGCTTGAGAGAATGCCAAGAGTGTGCAAAGCTGTCACCAAGGCAAAGTGTGGCCACTGAAGAATCTAAAATCTATTTTAATGTGTTTAACACTTTTTTGGGGTTACTACATGATTCCATGTGTTATTTCATAGTTTTGATGTCTTCACTATTATTCTACAATGTAGAAAATAGTACAAATAAAGAGTACTAATATATATATATAGATAATATATATATATATATATATATATATATATATATATATATATATATATATATATATATATATATATATATATATATATATATATACACACACACACATACATACACACGCAGCATGCAGATCCTGTATCCTAGATGGTAGCATGTCAAGTCGTTTGTGACTAGTAGTTTTTAAACTATATGTTTATGGTGGAGCAAATCAACACTTTCCTTGTTGTCTGGTACAAATTATTTTGTTTTGCTGGTATAAAGACCGCGGGTAATTTTTTATTCGCTATTTGCACTTCCCTATTCGAAGTTTACCAAAGTAAAACCCTCTCTCTGGCTGGCCTGGGTGCAATCCTCTGCTTTCCCTCCGCGGATAGTCTCGTCAAAACTGCTCCTCTTCGCTCTCCACCTGGCTGTCAGCAGCAGCTCAACAATCCCCAACCCGTTCTCTCAATCTACTCACACACGGGTGCACTATGGAACGCCGTTTGGGTCTGAAAGTACGTGGTCAAAGCGCGATCTTTTTAATGCTACGTGTGTAAAGTCAACAGGTGCAGCTGCTAAATTAACGCATAACGCGTCAAATAAGAGGTGCAAATGTGCTTGCAGGCGGTTCAACATGTGTCAAATAAACGGCTGCAAGCGGTCCTGCACGTCAAATTAACGCCCACAGCTGCTAAATTTACACCAGTGGCTTGTGGGTGTACCAGGAAAGGATGTAAGAAGTTATGATATCGAAGCTTCTTACTGCAGCCCAGTAAAAAACTGGAACAATAAATTGTGCTACACTATGCACAACCCCAGTTTGTCTATTGTCCCAACAAATGTCAATTATACATTTTTAAATATGTCAGAGTGCATTTTCTTTTATAGCTATGCTTTCAACACCATCGTTACCCACAAGCTGGTTAGCAGGCTCTGGGTGTAAATCCTGTAATAACAAATTAGATTTTTTACAGTATAAGAATGTGTATCCCCAGAATGGACCCGACACTACCACGGTACACATGAGTACATGAAGGAGCTGTGGGACCTGACAAAGTAGATGGTGATACTTGACCGTTCTCCCATCTACTGTACATTGGCATGGAGATGATCAGCAGCTTCAAGTTCCTGGGCACCCTGATATCCTTTTCTGCCCTTAGTTGCTTCACTCAAAGTCCCACTTGTGCTTCTCCACTACCCTCAAACTTGCTGCGCCATGACCTGTGTACCAACTATAGTGTCTTATTGCCATAGCACATGTAAATGAAATGTCCATATTTACTGAAAGATTTATTTATGGTAACATTGCACATATTGTAACAGTCCCTTGACATACAGTGCCTTGCGAAAGTATTCGGCCCCCTTGAACTTTGCGACCTTTTGCCACATTTCAGGCTTCAAACATAAAGATATAAAACTGTATTTTTTTTGTGAAGAATCAACAACAAGTGGGACACAATCATTAAGTGGAACGACATTTATTGGTTATTTCAAACTTTTTTAACAAATCAAAAACTGAAAAATTGGGCGAGCAAAATTATTCAGCCCCTTTACTTTCAGTGCATCAAACTCTCTCCAGAAGTTCAGTGAGGATCTCTGAATGATCCAATGTTGACCTAAATGACTAATGATGATAAATACAATCCACCTGTGTGTAATCAAGTCTCCGTATAAATGCACCTGCACTGTGATAGTCTCAGAGGTCCGTTAAAAGCGCAGAGAGCATCATGAAGAACAAGGAACACACCAGGCAGGTCCGATATACTGTTGTGAAGAAGTTTAAAGCCGGATTTGGATACAAAAATATTTCCCAAGCTTTAAACATCCCAAGGAGCACTGTGCAAGCGATAATATTGAAATGGAAGGAGTATCAGACCACTGCAAATCTACCAAGACCTGGCCGTCCCTCTAAACTTTCAGCTCATACAAGGAGAAGACTGATCAGAGATGCAGCCAAGAGGCCCATGATCACTCTGGATGAACTGCAGAGATCTACAGCTGGGGTGGGAGACTCTGTCCATAGGACAACAATCAGTCGTATATTGCACAAATCTGGCCTTTATGGAAGAGTGGCAAGAAGAAAGCCATTTCTTAAAGATATCCATAAAAAGTGTTGTTTAAAGTTTGCCACAAGCCACCTGGGAGACACACCAAACATGTGGAAGAAGGTGCTCTGGTCAGATGAAACCAAAATTGAACTTTTTGGCAACAATGCAAAACGTTATGTTTGGCGTAAAAGCAACACAGCTGAACACACCATCCCCACTGTCAAACATGGTGGTGGCAGCATCATGGTTTGGGCCTGCTTTTCTTCAGCAGGGACAGGGAAGATGGTTAAAATTGATGGGAAGATGGATGGAGCCAAATACAGGACCATTCTGGAAGAAAACCTGATGGAGTCTGCAAAAGACCTGAGACTGGGATGGAGATTTGTCTTCCAACAAGACAATGATCCAAAACATAAAGCAAAATCTACAATGGAATGGTTCAAAAATAAACATATCCAGGTGTTAGAATGGCCAAGTCAAAGTCCAGACCTGAATCCAATCGAGAATCTGTGGAAAGAACTGAAAACTGCTGTTCACAAATGCTCTCCATCCAACCTCACTGAGCTCGAGCTGTTTTGCAAGGAGGAAGGGGAAAAAATTTCAGTCTCTCGATGTGCAAAACTGATAGAGACATACCCCAAGCGACTTACAGCTGTAATCGCAGCAAAAGGTGGCGCTACAAAGTATTAACTTAAGGGGGCTGAATAATTTTGCACGCCCAATTTTTCAGTTTTTGATTTGTTAAAAAAGTTTGAAATATCCAATAAATGTCGTTCCACTTCATGATTGTGTCCCACTTGTTGTTGATTCTTCACAAAAAAATACAAGAAGATCTTCAAAGAGGCTGTAAAGCTCATGCAAGCTAAAGGCACCACAGACTACAAGTCTGGTTTCCACTTTGCCTTCAATCAGCTACTAAACGTGAATGACTTCAAGCTCAACACTCTGAACGACCGCATTCTGTACGAGTGATGCCCAATTCTTTAGGGCTTCTACTATTAAATAGACAAGGACATTTTCGAAAGAAACTGTGTGTGCTTGCAATTTTGTGTTTTGAGCAAACACATGAAGGACATTTAATTACAGATAACAGGCCAACCAGCAGAACATTTAAGAGTGGCTCTCAATGACTCCGCGATGCATCGTGCATAAGAACAGCCCTTAGCCGTGGTATATTGACCATATATTGCCTTATTGCTTAAATATACTTTACAGTTACAGTATCAACCTTGCCTTGCTCTAAATCACCCTGTGCGTTAGTTAACATATGTGCACCTGGGGATAAGAAAAGGCTGAGCATATAATGCCTTTCGATTGCAAACAGCAGTAACTACACATTTGGTCAAAATTTAGACCGAAATCAGACTCTCTTTTTATCCCCCTCCAACTCTCTCTCTGCTCTCCCTCTAGGTTTCTATTTTGAGACCAGCTCCATCTGTGCCATAATGATTAACACTAGTGCCTCTTACACAGCTGATCCTGGGTCAGCCAGTTCTGCTGGCACAGCTTCCTGGAATTGTTGTTTACCGGACACTGACTAATCCATATCCTGGCCATCTGCCCAAGATTGTTGAACAACTTTCTGGAAGCCCATTTTCTCTAGAGTAGCTACTAACCACACGTCTTGTCTGGGGAAGAGGTTCCAGTGGGCGAGTTCGTTTTGCGCAGTGGTGGAAAAAGTAAACTACCCAATTTTTATACATGAGTAAAAGTAAAGATACCTTGATAGAAAATGACTCAAGTAAAAATGAAAGTCACCCAGCAAAATACTACTTGAGTAAAAGTCTAAAAGTAATTGGTTTTAAATATACTCAAGTATAAAAAGTAAATGTAATTGCTAAATATAAAATGTATCAAAAGTAAAAGTAAAAGTATAAATAATTTCACATTCTTTATATTAAGCAAACCAGACAGCATCATTTTCTTGTTTATGAAATTTATGGATAGCCAGGCTCACACTCCAACACTCAGACATCATTTACAAAATGAGGCATTTTTGTTTAGTGAGACCACCAGATCAGTGGCAGTAGGCATGACCAGGGATGTTCTCTTGATAAATGTGTGAATTGGACCATTTTCCTGTCCTGCTACTTTCGGTTTAGTTTGCTGCTATTGTTATTGTTTGCTTGGGACAGCGTTTCCTCTCCTTGTGCGCAGTCGTCCGTGTCACCTCGTGTTTTGTACAGATGACTCAAAGCAGTCAATGGAAGAAGGCCATCTTTGTACAACATTTGTCAGCTACATGATTTTTTTTAATCTCTAAATGTTTATATATGATATTTGGTGATTAAATGCTATTGATATTTTTCTCTTCAGCTCTTTGTGATTTGTGTTCCTTTGATTTAATGCTATTGTGGTGTGCAGTGTATTTGATAACTTCTGTTTTATAGTACTGTGAGTTTTATGACTAACCTCCACAATTGAAATATTATACACACACACACGCACACAGACACACACAAGCACACACACACACACACACACACACACACACACACACACACACACACACACACACACACACACACACACACACACACATACACACACACACACACACATACACAATGTACAAAACATTAAGGACCCCCCCCCCCCCCCCCCCCCCCGTTTCCCTTAGAACAGCAAGGTGTCAAAAGCATTTGACAGTGATGCTGGTCCATGTTGACTCCAATGCTTCCCACAGTTGTGTCAAGTTGGCTGGATGTCCTTTGGGTGGTGGACCATTCTTGATACACACGTGAAACTGTTGAGCGTGAAAAATACAGCAGCGTTGCAGTTCTTGACAAGAACCTACTACCAGAACCCATTCAAAGGCACTTAAATAGTTAGTCTTGCCCATTGACCCTCTGAATGGCGCACATACACAATCCGTCTCAAAATCCTTCTTTAATCTGTCTCCTCCCCTTCAGCTACACTGATTGAAGTGGATTTAATAAGTGACCTCAATAAGAGATGATAGCTTTCACATGGATTCACCTGGGCAGTCTATGTCATGGAAAGAGCAAGTGTCCTTAATGTTTTGTATACTCAGAACATACATACATACATACATACATACATACTCAGAATGTCAGACTAAGGCCTAGTTTTCTGTGACATTTTAGAGGCAGAAAGTATGAATAGGAAGGCCCCACTCACACACCCACACACCCATGAAGAAGTTTTACTTACACTCACACATGGAGCACAAAGAAGAACGAACAGAGAAAAATTGATGTTGCCTTAGAAAATAAGACAAAGAAAAAATTAATTGGGACTGGAATTTATTAAAATAATAATTAAAGGTTAAATATGTTGAATGTTAAAGGTTGACTTAAGTAATATAGTAAAATGATTAAGGATGAGATGTTGGTTTTAAGGTACAGTATATTTGGACTATGTCTATTAGGCTTGGAGGATAAGGTCTTAGGTTGATAGTGATATGTTAGAATGTAGAAATAAGAGGATGGTGGGATGTTGGATGTTTAAGATCCGGTAATAGAGTTAGGTTAGAGTTAGATTAGAATTGAGTGAAATTAGAATAGTAAAGGGAATAATAAGTGTTAATGTTTCAAACTAGTAATGGTGATGATATGTAGCTAAAAGTATATTAAGGGTGCAAGCTTGACTGAGAACAACCCTAGCCAGGTTAGACTGTTAGGAGGCAGGAAATCCTGTGGGTGTGAGGGGGGGAGGAGCTTGTGGTTTTAGAAAGCCTAGGGTGACGGTAAAAGTGGGGGTTAGTGGGTGGCTGAAAAAATAGTTTGCAGATGCAAGTGCAAAAATAGGTGTTAGGCAGAAAATAATGATAGATAGGGTTGGGGCTAGGACCACAGATACAGTGCATTCGGAAAGAATTCAGATCCCTTCACTTTTTCCAGATTTTGTTGTTACAGCCTTATTGTAAAATAGATTAAAGAAAGACATTTCCTCATCCATCTACCCACAATATCCCATAATGACCAAGCAAAAACTGTTTTTTAGAAATGTTTGCAAACTGAAATATCACATTTACATAATTAGTTAGACCCTTTACTCAGTACTTTGTTAAAGCACCTTTGACAGCGATCACAGCCCGAGTCTTATTGGGTATGACGCTACAAGCTTGGGGTCTGAATACTGTTAAACAAATATATTTTAGATTCTTCAAAGAACTCCTTCAAGACAGTTGGAAAAGCATTCCTCATGAAGCTGCTTGAGAGAATGCCAAGAGTGTGCAAAGCTGTCACCAAGGCAAAGTGTGGCCACTGAAGAATCTAAAATCTATTTTAATGTGTTTAACACTTTTTTGGGGTTACTACATGATTCCATGTGTTATTTCATAGTTTTGATGTCTTCACTATTATTCTACAATGTAGAAAATAGTACAAATAAAGAGTACTAATATATATATTTGGATAATATATATATATATATATATATATATATATATATATATATATATATATATATATATATATATATATATATATATATATATATATATATATACACACACACACATACATACACACGCAGCATGCAGATCCTGTATCCTAGATGGTAGCATGTCAAGTCGTTTGTGACTAGTAGTTTTTAAACTATATGTTTATGGTGGAGCAAATCAACACTTTCCTTGTTGTCTGGTACAAATTATTTTGTTTTGCTGGTATAAAGACCGCGGGTAATTTTTTATTCGCTATTTGCACTTCCCTATTCGAAGTTTACCAAAGTAAAACCCTCTCTCTGGCTGGCCTGGGTGCAATCCTCTGCTTTCCCTCCGCGGATAGTCTCGTCAAAACTGCTCCTCTTCGCTCTCCACCTGGCTGTCAGCAGCAGCTCAACAATCCCCAACCCGTTCTCTCAATCTACTCACACACGGGTGCACTATGGAACGCCGTTTGGGTCTGAAAGTACGTGGTCAAAGCGCGATCTTTTTAATGCTACGTGTGTAAAGTCAACAGGTGCAGCTGCTAAATTAACGCATAACGCGTCAAATAAGAGGTGCAAATGTGCTTGCAGGCGGTTCAACATGTGTCAAATAAACGGCTGCAAGCGGTCCTGCACGTCAAATTAACGCCCACAGCTGCTAAATTTACACCAGTGGCTTGTGGGTGTACCAGGAAAGGATGTAAGAAGTTATGATATCGAAGCTTCTTACTGCAGCCCAGTAAAAAACTGGAACAATAAATTGTGCTACACTATGCACAACCCCAGTTTGTCTATTGTCCCAACAAATGTCAATTATACATTTTTAAATATGTCAGAGTGCATTTTCTTTTATAGCTATGCTTTCAACACCATCGTTACCCACAAGCTGGTTAGCAGGCTCTGGGTGTAAATCCTGTAATAACAAATTAGATTTTTTACAGTATAAGAATGTGTATCCCCAGAATGGACCCGACACTACCACGGTACACATGAGTACATGAAGGAGCTGTGGGACCTGACAAAGTAGATGGTGATACTTGACCGTTCTCCCATCTACTGTACATTGGCATGGAGATGATCAGCAGCTTCAAGTTCCTGGGCACCCTGATATCCTTTTCTGCCCTTAGTTGCTTCACTCAAAGTCCCACTTGTGCTTCTCCACTACCCTCAAACTTGCTGCGCCATGACCTGTGTACCAACTATAGTGTCTTATTGCCATAGCACATGTAAATGAAATGTCCATATTTACTGAAAGATTTATTTATGGTAACATTGCACATATTGTAACAGTCCCTTGACATACAGTGCCTTGCGAAAGTATTCGGCCCCCTTGAACTTTGCGACCTTTTGCCACATTTCAGGCTTCAAACATAAAGATATAAAACTGTATTTTTTTTGTGAAGAATCAACAACAAGTGGGACACAATCATTAAGTGGAACGACATTTATTGGTTATTTCAAACTTTTTTAACAAATCAAAAACTGAAAAATTGGGCGAGCAAAATTATTCAGCCCCTTTACTTTCAGTGCATCAAACTCTCTCCAGAAGTTCAGTGAGGATCTCTGAATGATCCAATGTTGACCTAAATGACTAATGATGATAAATACAATCCACCTGTGTGTAATCAAGTCTCCGTATAAATGCACCTGCACTGTGATAGTCTCAGAGGTCCGTTAAAAGCGCAGAGAGCATCATGAAGAACAAGGAACACACCAGGCAGGTCCGATATACTGTTGTGAAGAAGTTTAAAGCCGGATTTGGATACAAAAATATTTCCCAAGCTTTAAACATCCCAAGGAGCACTGTGCAAGCGATAATATTGAAATGGAAGGAGTATCAGACCACTGCAAATCTACCAAGACCTGGCCGTCCCTCTAAACTTTCAGCTCATACAAGGAGAAGACTGATCAGAGATGCAGCCAAGAGGCCCATGATCACTCTGGATGAACTGCAGAGATCTACAGCTGGGGTGGGAGACTCTGTCCATAGGACAACAATCAGTCGTATATTGCACAAATCTGGCCTTTATGGAAGAGTGGCAAGAAGAAAGCCATTTCTTAAAGATATCCATAAAAAGTGTTGTTTAAAGTTTGCCACAAGCCACCTGGGAGACACACCAAACATGTGGAAGAAGGTGCTCTGGTCAGATGAAACCAAAATTGAACTTTTTGGCAACAATGCAAAACGTTATGTTTGGCGTAAAAGCAACACAGCTGAACACACCATCCCCACTGTCAAACATGGTGGTGGCAGCATCATGGTTTGGGCCTGCTTTTCTTCAGCAGGGACAGGGAAGATGGTTAAAATTGATGGGAAGATGGATGGAGCCAAATACAGGACCATTCTGGAAGAAAACCTGATGGAGTCTGCAAAAGACCTGAGACTGGGATGGAGATTTGTCTTCCAACAAGACAATGATCCAAAACATAAAGCAAAATCTACAATGGAATGGTTCAAAAATAAACATATCCAGGTGTTAGAATGGCCAAGTCAAAGTCCAGACCTGAATCCAACCGAGAATCTGTGGAAAGAACTGAAAACTGCTGTTCACAAATGCTCTCCATCCAACCTCACTGAGCTCGAGCTGTTTTGCAAGGAGGAAGGGGAAAAAATTTCAGTCTCTCGATGTGCAAAACTGATAGAGACATACCCCAAGCGACTTACAGCTGTAATCGCAGCAAAAGGTGGCGCTACAAAGTATTAACTTAAGGGGGCTGAATAATTTTGCACGCCCAATTTTTCAGTTTTTGATTTGTTAAAAAAGTTTGAAATATCCAATAAATGTCGTTCCACTTCATGATTGTGTCCCACTTGTTGTTGATTCTTCACAAAAAAATACAGTTTTATATCTTTATGTTTGAAGCCTGAAATGTGGCAAAAGGTCGCAAAGTTCAAGGGGGCCGAATACTTTCGCAAGGGACTGTACATGACTTAACTACTTTGCATAATGCTCAGTTTACCCACTAAGAAATCATACATTTATTTAAATATTAAAGCTGCATTATGTAATACTGTGTCCAATTGATTCTGGTTGTTTGTAATGTTTTTGAAAACTTTCACCACGCAACTTTTTTTTGCTGAGGGACAATCCTGTCGGAAACTTTCATAATATCAATTATTTTGGGACACATCAATTAACATTGGCTGCAGTATTCCGAACATAGAAATGTCATGCATATACTGGTCATGCAATAAACGTTTTGGATAATTCCCCCTAAATGAATTATTTAAATCAAATCAAATTGTATTTGTCACATGCGCCAAATACAATAGTGAAATGCTTACTTACAAGCCCATAACCAACAATGCAAGAAGAAAAGTAAGTAATTAAAGAGCATCAGTAAAATAACAATAGCGAGTCTATATACAGGGGATACCGGTACAGAGAATGTGCTGGGACACTCGTTAGTCGAGTTAATATATACATGTAGGTAGAGATATTAAAGTGACTATGCATAGATAGAGTAGCAGCAAATAATCTGGGTAGCCATATGATTAGATGTTCAGTAGTCTTATGGCTTGGGGGTAGAATCTGTTTCGAAACCTCTTGGACCTAGACTTGGCGCTCCGGTACCGCTTGCCGTGCGGTGGCAGAGAACTGTAGCTGTGGCTCCACTGGCAATCCCAGCCTAGGAATGCTGAAGCCCCTGAAGTAAAAATTCTCCATGGTTAAAGGGTATGTATTCCCCCCTGAAAAAAGGAAAGGGGAGGACATTAAAGTCCATAAGTAACACTTGTTGGAGAACACAATACTCTTAAGTGAAAGTAGTTTGGGATTTCATTTATCTATTACATTCTTAGGGGGCCCATGGAAGAATAAGGCTACAAAATGCTGTCCCACAGTTGTGAGAGTGATTAGGTGATGTTTTACTGATGTGTTACTTCAATGATCATGGTTTTGCATCTAACCTTCCACCTCCAGAAGTCAGTCCCTCCAGAAACATTTGACTCCTCTCTCTATTGCTCTTTATTTACCTTTATTACCCACTAAGAAATCATACATTTATTTAAATATTAAAGCTGCATTATGTATTACTGTGTCCAATTGATTCTGGTTATTTGTAATGTTTTTGAAAACTTTGATTGGTACCAGGTGGGGAGCGCTCTGCTTTGAAGAGAGAAGCTATGTCTTTGGCCAAAAGAGGTTTCTCAGCATAGATGAAAACCTCTCTGAAGAGGCTTGAGTGTCTATTCATGTAAGACAGGAGACCTAGACACTCCAGACCCTCTTTGAATCTATAAAGGAAAAAAAAGTATATGAATTTGCCCTGAAGAATTTAACTAAACTTGAGATTCCTTAGATATATGGAAACTCACTGCTCAAGAGCATCCCGTATCCTGCTTTCTAAGTAGAACTTTGTGGCTGACTCCACCAGGGCATCCCTCTCCAATGTACGAATGTATCGCACTGGACCCAACATGATCACTTCCTGTGCCTCGTCAACAGTTTGTGCTAACTGGATCTTAGATTGTTTATTGAACTGTGTTTTGGGAAATATTAGCATAACAATAAACTGATTATCACTACCCTTAAAGATCGACTGCCAACAAAAATAAACCAAATCCATGTGGAAAAGTTCTCATGAACTACAACCCACATTTTTGTTCAAACTTAGTGCAAATTAACAGTAACATAACATCCATCACAGTGTAAAGTTACTTACCTTCTCCAACTTCTGTCTGAAGTCATATTCTGCAATTTCTTTCAGTTCTGGCACAGGAGGTTGTAGGCCACACACTTGCCTGTATAGCCTCTCTGAAAAAATGTGGCTCTGCACCCCCATGTTGCTGTCACACAGAAGACAAACAGTAAATAAAGGACACATTACATACAAAAATCAAATGTCTTACTAAAGTCATATATATTGCCATAAACAAACGTGTCTTTGTTGGTTTAAAAGTGTAACTCACCTTGAGAGTTGCAAGAAAGGCATTTTTGTCAATCAGGTCCCTCAAATATTGCAGAGGAATGGATGGCACTCATTAGCAGCCAGAGAAATTCTCTTGAGGGACCACCCTCATCAGCTGCCCCTTTTCCATCAGCATCCCTAAAAACCATGTATACTTTTGGCTCTGGATTAAAGCGGGCTCTCTTAAAGCCTCTCATTGCACAATCATAAACGTTGTCCATCATCACATTCATTTGGTTGGCATCTCATTAACTTCAGCAGTGTTTGGAGGTCAACACTAAAAGAGACATTCAGAATAACAAAGCTCAGATACTTCCCACAATTAATCTGTAATAACAAGACATTTAATTATTTGCAGGGATGACTTACTCATTGTCATCACCAACACCAACAGAAAAGTGTGGTGAAGGTGGACGATAAGCCTCGGGGAATGGTGGAGGGGCCACAGAAAGTGGTATAGGTGGAGGGGGGCCACAAGAAGTGCAGAAGATGGGGTGCCACAGGAATAGGTGCTGCCACAAGTGTAGCCTCGTTTGTAGAAGTAGTCTGTAAAAGGTAATTTAAAGGCTTATACATTTCAAAAACATGGAGAAAGCAATAAAGCTGTCCAACATAATGTGATTGCGTTCTGAAAATGATTTACAGAAAAGAAATGTAGCC
The DNA here is from genome assembly GCF_057628025.1 of Oncorhynchus mykiss. NCBI lineage: Eukaryota > Metazoa > Chordata > Actinopteri > Salmoniformes > Salmonidae > Oncorhynchus > Oncorhynchus mykiss. The sequence goes on from NC_143038.1 coordinate 32,085,293, forward strand.
ACATGCATCACTCACTATAGAATGTACTCAATGTGTAGGTCAAGACAACATTTTAAGGATGCATGTAGCTCAATTTTTTAAATAATATTTTCAATATGTATTACATTCAACAAGCAGACAGTGTTGTTTTCCCCTCCATGGTCCGTTCTAACTCTGGAGGGAACGCCATATCTGGAGACAGCATTCATGAAGCAATCCAATACAGTACTGCTGCCATTGTTGCTGGAAGCACGGAGAAACACGGCGGCTGCAACCCATCAATGCCACCATGCATGACTATCCTCCACCTAAATCAGAAAACACAGCCCGGGTTGATACAAAATCTGAACACATGAAATATACAAACATCACCATCCTCCTTTACCACTTACATGCTCCATCAGGTTCCTGCAGTATATAACAAAGCAGCAGACCATACATTAAATTAACATCCAAACTGTGGAACAATGTTAATGAGTCAAGTTAATGGGTCAAGAGGACAGACTCTCCTGTTGTTCACCCTTAGACACAAATACTTTGTTCCAACCGTTTTTGCCTCAGTATGTCCTCAATATAAGCATGTTTGTTAATTTCATGATGCAGATATTCTATCGATTACAGAAGTAGCAGAAACACAATAAGAACAATTATTATCGACATGATTGACATATTGGGCCATTGCTTGCTAAACTGAACTGTTAGTTGTTGATGAACAAGTTGATGAACAATTTGAGATGTTACAATGTACAACTTCTCACCAGTGATATAGATAATTGTATCTATCACAAAGATACATCTACCTTATCAGTTTGTGGTTTCCATCAAGGTGCCATAACGAGTTTGGTCCAGGAACACGGTATGACCTTCTATGTAGCCTCTGCGACATGGCTCTGAGGGCAGCCGCCCTCGGGTTAACACAAATCATGCTGTCCCTCACTCTGCGTCTCTGCACCCGAATACCACATCGGTATCAAACATACCATCACTACTGTTTGAAGCTGGTGTACAAAACCGAAAGTAAAAGATGCAAACACGGCTCTTTTGGCTCCCAAACGGCTCTTTAAAAAAATCTGTTTAGAATTCTTTCAAGTCAAACAGTTTGCGATAGTTTGACTATGATTGGTGTTAAAACACTTCTAATTAAATTATTAAATGAAATCGTACTCTACCTTAACCACAATGCATTTAAAAATGCATTGGTTTGTTATGAAAAAGAATGCTCAGTAATTGTTTGTCCCGTTTTCGAGAAGACCCTCTCAGAGGGAATCGAATCGTCACTATTCAGAGTCTCCCTGTCATGACTTTAGTAAGCCGTGGGTAGACGGAGGCCTTGTTCTTCCACCAACTCAAAGGATCTGCAGATCTTTGGAGGAGGGGTTCCATTATGGCATCTGTTGAGGGATTCCTTCGTGCTGCATCCCCAGTTGCTCTCTCGTCAAACAGCGTCCAAAACAGCAGACGTTTATGGCACTACTGCTGGTGCTTCTGCTCCATATGATCCCTCTTCTTCCTGTTGCCCTGGTGCCTGAGCCAGCTGACTGAGGGGGCTTACCCTCCCTGCTACTGAGGTTATTCTTTGAAGAGCCTCATCAATTGCTTTGGCATCACTGAAGGCTAACTTCTTAAACCTGGGGTCAAGTCCAGCGGTTTCTGATAGCACGTGATTATATTCCATTCTGTGGAACTTTCTGCCCATTGATGAATGTAGGGTGTCCATCAACTCTGTCACATGTCCTGTGGTTACCTCTCATTCCCCATTGGTCAGATAATCAACAGGTGCATTGACAATGGCCAGGGTAGAGATGATGGCATCCTTTGACTCAAGAAACCTCTTCAACATATAAAATGTTGAATTCTACCTTGTAGTGCAGTCTTGTTTAAGCCTCAGCTCAGACATCCCCATCTGGCGTTGTGTAGACTTTAGTTTTTCAGCACCTACTGTGCTCCTGTGGAAGTATTCCACAGCTGCTTTCACATTGTCCACAGTGGGCTTCATCACCTTCAGAGCATATCTTACAATCAGGTTGATTGTGTGGGCAAGACATGGATGATGGGTGCATTTGAAAATGTTTATGGCTTTGGTTATGTTAGCTGCATTGTCGCTAACACAACAGACCACTTTCCATCTACTTGCCATTCTCTGGCCACTCTCAACAGTTCCTCTGCCAAGTTCTCTGAGGTGTGTCTGTCGCTGAACTCAAAGCAGTCCAGAAGACAGCTAGACATTGAAAACTCTTCAATGAAGTGACATGTAACTGACATGTAAGAAGTGGTTACCCTTGATGCCCAGCAGTCAGTGGTAAGGCAAACTGCAGTAGCTTTTTGGACTCTTTCCCGCACTGAAGCCTGAAACTGAAACTCTTACAGTTGTGGAATAAGTGATTTTGAAAGGGTTTTCCTGCTTGGAATTGTGTACATTGGATTTAGACTATTGCTATAAGTTCTAAAACTGTACTCCACGATTGAAAATGGCTGGAAATCGGTGGCACTCATTTTAGCCAATGCAATATCAATTTGGCCATGTTTTGCTAAAGACATAAACTGGTTCATAGAAGACTACTGTGTCTACTGTGGGTCGCGGAGTAGGCCTACTTGACTGAGTGGATAAATCTCCACGTGTGGAGGTGCTGGCTACACCACTATCACTAGCAGGCCCGCTAGTTTCTCGAAGCTCCGCTACCCTCCCTCACGCATCTTTGGTTCATTGGTTGACACTGCGTGTCTGATTGACAGGAACAACAGGTGAGGCTGTTAGTCTGAGCAGACAGTCAGATCGAATGTGTGTGCGCTTGAGCATTTAGGCTTATATTATTTTATTGATTTTTTTCGTTCTTTGAATGAGTTAATTCTATTCAATTAAATATTTTGATTATTCATATCTTCATTTTTATTTTATTTTTCTAAATAGATTTGGCTCTTCTGATATGCGAGCTTCTCCCAACATTCACGTACAAGAGCCGACTCTTAGAGCCAAGGAGAGAGAGGAACGACCCATCACTAATACATTTGACACCAGTTGGTATTGAACGCCCTCACCTTTTCACCCTTCTTCATGAAACTGATCTCAGGCAGAATTCAACCCTTGCTTTTAATTCACACCTTTTCCGTGTATCCCAGAGAATGAAAGGGGTTCTTCAACAAAATGTCCACAACATTTTCTGCAGTGTTGGCCATTCTACCATTCTGGCGGAGAAAACTGCACTTTGGCGCTAATAGCTAACAGTTAGCTAGCTACTGAAGTTAGTAAGGCAAATGAAAAAAATTGCACTAACTGGACACAAAAATAAAGTTCTAAACCCAGAAAACAATGTATAATATACTTCATCCCCTGTAATTTGAAAAAACGAATTTGAGTTTAATAATGTCCCAAAAATGCTTAACTATCACTCTTCACTCTTAATCTCTATCTAACAATGTCACCAAGCTTCTCAACACATAGAACCCCCATAATGCTGTGGCACAATCCCAATACAACACACTAGGTTCATTCTCTGATCCTACATCTATGATTGGATGGACAACATGTCAGTTCATACTGCAAAATCTTAGATTGGTTGGAGGACGCCCTCCGGAAGTGGTCATAATTACCATGTATGTCTATGGAAGGGGGTGAGTCCTACCAGCCTCCTAATCAGCCTCCACTGGTCCAGATTGTTATTGTGGGTACAACATTACCAACACTTTTCCTAATGAAGCCTGTAATGTATATTCCTCAATGTTCATGGATGAGTCCTGGGTGGATGAACCAAGGACAATGTCAATCATTGTTACATTTTTCTAAGGAAATGTGTCTTTGTTTTTGCATGATATGCTCAAAACATTACAAAGATTAATTAAAGGGATAATCCACCCCAAACAACTTATTCCTATTATTAACAGTGTTAAAGTGTTAAATAACACTAATATGTGAAAACAATATTTTATGTGGACAAATGTTTCCTTTTGTTCTTACAACAAGGTTGGTAGCAACATGTGAACATCTACCTCAGCTCAAGTCGACTACAAAACCCTGAATGCAATGCTCTCTCTTTGGGCTGGCTGGCTAGCTAGCTATGTAGCTAGCATAGTAGCTACACACAAAACTACCAACCTCAATATCAGGATGAAGTAGTTAGCTAGCTGTAAAATCGCCTGAACAAACTCCACTATCAATTTAGGAGTCTATCTCAAAGAGTACAACTTGCAGTTCCTATCTGCCCAAAGCTAGTGCAGAGCACGTTGCTTATGGCAAAAACTAACTTTTCCCACGTTTGTGACTAACTTTTCCCACAGACACACATGAGCATTGCGAGATGGTACTTGAAGGAGAAACTAAGTTGAATATGTCATGATGTTGGCCTGATGCGGGAGGTTTATGACCCCCATAAATACCTTTCCCCCTTTTCCTCTCTCTACTCTAACGATGTCATTTTAGTAAAGCCTTTGTTAACATTGAGAGAGAGTCTGGTGACATCAAAAGATGGGAAACGGAACCATATTTCGGTAATCCAACCAGTTGAAAATATGCGTTGGGACTTAATGAATATGATGTCAGTTCAGTTGGCGTCTCAGCCATGATTACTGATGATAGAACGACATAAACTGTATCTTGGAAAGTCTACACATTCTAGTTATCAGATTCACATGGAATTGTTGTGCAATTTAAAATGTTTAAATGTGAAACTATTTGTGAAAAGATTAAATGCCATTTTAGCTCCTAAATGAGAAAATTGGTTTTCATGAGTGTACTATGCTCAACTCAGTGCCCCTGCCCATGTGAACAGACACTGATTGTAAACTATGAAACACGGCCCTCTCTCCCAAACCTATATAATTATCCAGTTAAGCATTAGGGGGCGCTATTAAAGTTTTTGGATGAAAAATGTTCCCGTTTTAAACAAGATATTTTGTCACGAAAAGATGCTCGACTATGCATATAATTGACAGCTTTGGATAGAAAACTGCAAAGATATTGTCTGTGAGTGCAACAGAACTGATGTTACAGGCGAAACCCAAATAAAAATCCAACCAGGAAGTGCCGCATTTTTTGAAACCGCCTCGTGCCAATGATTCCTTATATGGCTGTGAATGAGCTACGAATGAGCTTACGTTTTCCACGTATTCCCCAAGGTGTCTACAGCATTGTGACGTCTTTTTACACATTTCCATTGAAGAATAGCCGTAAGGGACCATATATAGCAAGTGGTCACATGGTGTCTCCCGCAGAAAATCTTGCGTAAAATACTGAGGTAGCCATTTTTCCAATCGCTTCTTATGAGAAACCAATTGCCTCGATGGATATATTATCGAATATATGTGTTAAAAACACCTTGAGGATTGATCCTAAACAACGTTTGCCGTGTTTCTGTCGATATTATGGAGCTAATTTTGAAAAAAGTTTGCCGTTGTAGTGGTAGCATTTTCCGGTCGATTTCTCAGCCAAGCATGATGAACAAACGGGAGCTATTTCGCCTACAAAAATAATATTTTTGGAAAAAAGGAACATTTGCTATCTAACTGGGAGTCTCCTGAGTGAAAGCATTTGAAGTTATTCAAAGGTAAATTATTTAATATGGTTGCTTTTCTTATTTTCGTGAAAATGTTGACTGCTGCCAGCAGAGCCTAGCATAGCATTATGCCATGATAAACTTACACAAATGCTTGTCTAGCGTTGGCTGTAACGCATATTTTGAAAATCTGAGATGACAGTGTTGTTAACAAAAGGTTAAGCTTGTGTTTGAATATATTTAATTCATTTCATTTGCGATTTTCATGAATAGGAAAAGTTTCTAGGGGTATTTATGTCTGCTGCGTTATGCTAATTTGTTTGAGGCTATGATTACGATCCCGGATCCGGGATTGCTAGTCGCAAGAAGTATATAAGCCCCTTGACGAAAAAGGTAACTTTCTGTTCCGAGGACGTTAGGGCGAAGGTCCTATGTTAAAAGGGCTCAGATAATAACCTAACGAAATTAGCATTGAATTTCAACGTGAAGATGACGGTCAACACACCGAAAGGATGAATTTAGACTATACCAGCCAGAATATAGCATGAGCTTAAAAGTATGGCAACTTGGTATGAACTTTGAACTCTTATTCACTACAAGGTGATACCTCCTAGCCGTTGAGTTAGCAGCAGTCGCTGTAAACGTGGGCTAGGAAAGGACGGACGACGTATCCAATCTAACACACACAACGATACTATAACGTATCCAGTTTACCACCAGAGATATTCTTAAGAGGACCAGAGATCCATGCTGGACCAACCCTCCTTCTATTGACGACCAATCTACCGAAGTGCAGCTGTGTAAATATTAGATGTAATTCTGTGTGATTATTTAGGTATTTAGTAAATAAATAAATATATATACAGTGCCTTGCGAAAGTATTCGGCCCCCTTGAACTTTGCGACCTTTTGCCACATTTCAGGCTTCAAACATAAAGATATAAAACTGTATTTTTTTGTGAAGAATCAACAACAAGTGGGACACAATCATGAAGTGAAATGACATTTATTGGATATTTCAAACTTTTTTAACAAATCAAAAACTGAAAAATTGGGCGTGCAAAATTATTCAGCCCCTTTACTTTCAGTGCAGCAAACTCTCTCCAGAAGTTCAGTGAGGATCTCTGAATGATCCAATGTTGACCTAAATGACTAATGATGATAAATACAATCCACCTGTGTGTAATCAAGTCTCCGTATAAATGCACCTGCACTGTGATAGTCTCAGAGGTCCGTTAAAAGCGCAGAGAGCATCAGGAAGAACAAGGAACACACCAGGCAGGTCCGAGATACTGTTGTGAAGAAGTTTAAAGCCGGATTTGGATACAAAAATATTTCCCAAGCTTTAAACATCCCAAGGAGCACTGTGCAAGCGATAATATTGAAATGGAAGGAGTATCAGACCACTGCAAATCTACCAAGACCTGGCCGTCCCTCTAAACTTTCAGCTCATACAAGGAGAAGACTGATCAGAGATGCAGCCAAGAGGCCCATGATCACTCTGGATGAACTGCAGAGATCTACAGCTGAGGTGGGAGACTCTGTCCATAGGACAACAATCAGTCGTATATTGCACAAATCTGGCCTTTATGGAAGAGTGGCAAGAAGAAAGCCATTTCTTAAAGATATCCATAAAAAGTGTTGTTTAAAGTTTGCCACAAGCCACCTGGGAGACACACCAAACATGTGGAAGAATGTGCTCTGGTCAGATGAAACCAAAATTGAACTTTTTGGCAACAATGCAAAACGTTATGTTTGGCGTAAAAGCAACACAGCTGAACACACCATCCCCACTGTCAAACATGGTGGTGGCAGCATCATGGTTTGGGCCTGCTTTTCTTCAGCAGGGACAGGGAAGATGGTTAAAATTGATGGGAAGATGGATGGAGCCAAATCCAGGACCATTCTGGAAGAAAACCTGATGGAGTCTGCAAAAGACCTGAGACTGGGATGGAGATTTGTCTTCCAACAAGACAATGATCCAAAACATAAAGCAAAATCTACAATGGAATGGTTCAAAAATAAACATATTCAGGTGTTAGAATGGCCAAGTCAAAGTCCAGACCTGAATCCAATCGAGAATCTGTGGAAAGAACTGAAAACTGCTGTTCACAAATGCTCTCCATCCAACCTCAATGAGCTCGAGCTGTTTTGCAAGGAGGAATGGGAAAAAATGTCAGTCTCTCGATGTGCAAAACTGATAGAGACATACCCCAAGCGACTTACAGCTGTAATCGCAGCAAAAGGTGGTGCTACAAAGTATTAACTTAAGGGGGCTGAATAATTTTGCACGCCCAATTTTTCAGTTTTTGATTTGTTAAAAAAGTTTGAAATATCCAATAAATGTCGTTCCACTTCATGATTGTGTCCCACTTGTTGTTGATTCTTCACAAAAAAATACAGTTTTATATCTTTATGTTTGAAGCCTGAAATGTGGCAAAAGGTTGCAAAGTTCAAGGGGGCCGAATACTTTCGCAAGGCACTGTATATATTTTTTTTGTTTTAAAATTATTATTTTTTAGCTCATTTTCTCCCCAATTTCGTGGTATCCAATTGTTGTAGTAGCTACTATCTTGTCTCATCGCTACAACTCCCGTACGGGCTCGGGAGAGACGAAGGTTGAAAGTCATGCGTCCTCCGATACACAACCCAACCAGCCGCACTGCTTCTTAACACAGCGCGCATCCAACCCGGAAGCCAGCCGCACCAACTATATAAATCTGTCGAGTTATCTACAAACAGGAGCACGCAATTTGATAACATGCAGGCAGTTTTGTTGAACGTTACTCAAGGTAACAATGTTCTACTCCAAATTATGCCGTCAAAGACGATCAGTTAATGAACACAATGACTAAGTTGGATGACAAATCAGCAGAACTCATTGAAGTCGCTGACCAAATGAATGATGAGAGAACTCGGGTGATGAAGATGGAAATATTGATTTCTAAGCAAGTGGAAAAAATGTCCGAAAGGAGCAAGTGTGACACTCACGTTTCCAAAATCAGTACTCAAGTGGACTCTGCAATGCAGCAGAAAACCACCCTTAGGTACCATCTGGAGGAAGTTCAGAACGGTCACGCTCTACAACGTGACTATCCATCCAAGCAACCGGAGTTCGGTACTCAAAGGAGTGAAGACGATAGGTTTCAGACATCGACTCCCTCAAGTGTCCCTCAGTCATCTCCTCTTGGCCATCCGGCACTGAGTAATATGGCGCCTCTTGGCCAACAAAGCCAATGCTTGGCTTCTCCTCTTGGCCTTTCGGCCCCAATTTCCCCACAGGATGAAGTCAACCCTCTCTGACCGCTTGACAAACTAGTCAAGTATTTCCCCATCTTTGACCCTGTTCCAGGTCAGCCAAACGATACCGAGCCGTTCCTAGCTGACATAGAGGACACGTTAGATGACTACCCGAACGCTACGGGTTCTGACAGGGTTTACCTGTTGAAGCGAACGTCGAATAGACATGTGACGAGGTTCATTCGTCTACAACAGCAACACGTGTTAAATGACTACGCTAAACTTGCCACAGCTTTGAAAATATAATTTAGTGGTTCTGCAACACGCAAACACGATAGTTCACTGGCTAACACGGTCAAACAAGCTCAGAACGAACACCCACAGGCTTACTATCATGTGTCGTTCAGCTTACTTTGGCCTATTCACTGAAACAGGAATGGAAGAACTGTTACCATTCAAACAAATGTTTCTGTTGAACATGTATCCCACCTTCATTACATACTTGGGCCCTGCAGCCCACGTTGGCTTGCCTATCTTACAACTCAGAGTGCTTGCAAGCACAACTTTTGAGGCATCAAAAGTTCACAACGGTAAGAGCCCTGACCACTCGGTTTTGAAGTTTGACCAGGAGAACTCACTCCAGTTAGAGGGTGCATTATCAGGTATTGGAGCGTTAAGAGATGACGCACAACAATGGTTTCTACCACAAAACCACAAATCTAATAACCACCGCGATCTAAATAACTGTAAAGTACGTCGCCATCAAAACGACTACCGCTACAATCGACCTGTTCGCAACGTTCCTGCACCCAACCCACAAAAAGTGTCAGAGCACAAGGGTAACAAAGGGTTGATCAAAACGTAGACCAATGTTCTCCAGAAGTTCCACTACGTGAAGAACTAAAGCGAGAAACATTTGAGAAAAGGGTAAAAGATAAGTCACAAGGACTAAACAGGAAATTACCGGACACCAGGTCCGTAGGAATTAACACCCACAGCAAGGACGGTAAAATAAAAATTTCTCCCGCTCTCATTCGAGACCCTATCTAGGGCCCGCCTGATCAAAGACAAAACTGGCTTTGTCTATTTACTCTAATACAAAGGTTGCGAAGAAAAGGTAAAACGCTTCACTAAAGCCAAGTCCACTCAAAATCTGAAAAGTCGATCTGCTTCCACCTTGAACAGAAATGGCACATCACGTCGTTGCGAACGACCACTCCACTTTGTGAGGAATATGTCCACTAAACACAAATCTAAACGCGCATACCTGGAAACGGTCCTGAAGGATTGCTTAACTTGTCATGTGCTAATTGATTCGGGTGCGACATTATCACTCATCTCTCAAACATTGTTCGATGATCTCAAAAGGACTTTGAAGCCAACTAAATGTTTGTTAAAAGTGGAACGATGCGACACTACACTTCGAGGGTTCACTCAGACTACCTCGCCTCTCACATTGAGAGTCACGCTGAAACTACACTTCCAGGACGTATTGCTCGTTCACCCTGTGTCTGTTATCAGCTTCGAATCTGTACCCCTGCTACTTGGAGCAGACTTGATGGATCGGTTACTCCCATTGATGGATTGGAAAACCAACAAGGTAGGCCACAGTGGAGTGGTAGGCCACAGTGCCTTCTCCACTGACCACACTGTCCTCCCATAACGCTAGCTGCAACGCAGTCATTCACGAGGGGTACCTGTCGAGAGCACCCCTTGGGAAAAAGACGTTGGTGAAGAATCCGATCCAAGGAGATATTACTATATCTCGACACATTCCATCAGCCAATCTGATTGACCATTCTTTCCATGATTTTGAGCCAGCTGTCTCTGTAAATGAGCAACTTCCCTCCTCCTTGCAGTCGTGCAATACGGTAGTTGAGATGAACTTCTCTTGCCCCTTGGAGACTTCCGCAAGCACTGCGGCCGTCTCAGCAAGAAAAGCATTGATGCGCAGAGTATACTCTGCGAGACTACGGACAACACCGTACGAGGCCGCCAGAGCATAAATCAAATCTAGTTGTAAACTCCCCTATGAGAACAGTGAAGAGCAGACAGGCCCCTAGACGGGGATTATCTTAGAACACATCTAAGGTAGTACGGAGGTGTACCACACTGGTGTACCACACTGTCCACCTCCAAAACAAATGGCAACAATAATCATTCCTTTCCATGTTTAGTAGTATGAGGTTTCTGTGTTATGCACTATAGCCCGTTACCATATATGTGATTGAATATTATCTGCTGTTGGCTTGTGTGGATGTATGTATGTGTTTTGCAACATAGCTGACTTGAAACATTGTTAACAGTTTCAGGGCCATGGGCCTTTCTCATGATGGAAAAATACAGAATAACATAAAAACGGATACATACAGAACATAGTGTAGCAAACCACAGACTGTTTTATGTTAGAAATCAAACTTAACAATAACAGAAACCAGATATGTGATAACGGTATCTAGGGAATGAGCGCATAGATATTCGACACAGCAAGTTACATCTATCAACTGGAGCGCCCGGGGGCTGGTACCAGCTCGTAAGACAACAATCAACGATAGGCTGGGTGAGTCTAAACCATGCCCAGTCTCTACTCTGACAGGCCGGCTCGGAAGCAGGAACTATTTCTGTCAGGGTATATTTATAATATCTGTGTCAAGAACAATTCAGTTCTCTATATGCCCTGCGAGGTGGGACAGAGAGCCCGTATATATGAAAATAGCATTTACCACTTATTGCTTAGCTAATAAAAAATACATAGTATACAATCGGTGACTCAATGTCATACTTATCCTGATACCAGATTCGAATTGACGCAACTCTAACAGTAGCCACTAAAATGCTCTAATCACGTATTCCTGTAGGATAACATTTCAGAATAAATTGGTAGGACAACTGGTCCCCTTGAGTACCAGTACCAATACCACAGTCAGTCCAGCAACACTCAGTAAGAGGATTAGTAACCTCACAATTTAAATTGCTATTGATAATAGTGACATAGGAGTCACTCAGAGTGCAATACGGGGAAGGGAATCTCCATTGCACTCTTCCAATGGTTAACACACGTGCCACTAATAAATAGAACCATCAGTTCAGGAGAAAAGTTATTAGAAGTCATGAACCATGATCACACCGCGTACAACTGGTTCCGTGCTTAGAGAGTACTTCTGTCGTGAGGTTAGCTCCTCCGTGGATAACATAGCTATGAAGTAGACTTCTTCATACCTACCGCCACTACAATAGTAGAAGACAGTGACTGGTAGTAAAACCACTACAGACTCCCTCGACACCAATTCTGACTGACCTCCAGGCATTGACCTGAAAATTACCTGACTATGTCAGACTCATTCTGAACAAGTTGTAATCTGCCAGGATACTTGGTTTTCTTCCCTTGACATGTGCGCTTGTGGACGTTTTCCTTTATGACATAATTTATAATCAATGTATGATCCATTCTGTGTAGATGTAATTCTGTGTGATTATTTAGTAAATAAATAATTAAACCAAATTTTGTATTGCTGATTCAATTTGTTAGCCAGAGTTCGTGAAGATAACCAAGAATTAACAACTTTCAGATGAGACTAAATAAGGTGACGATTAAATATTGACTACTATTGATGTAAAAGATTACTAGGCCTTTAAGAGTTTATTCGTAAGATAACAGCTCTATAAACATTATTTCGTGGTGCCTCGACTTTCTAGTTAATTACATTTACCTTATTAGCTTAATCAGGTAATATTAATTACAGAAAAAATATTTTATAGAATAGCATGTCATATCACTTAATCTGGCACAGCCAAAGACACAACAAATAATTTGGTGAACTGTTTAGATTGTGCACATCTAAGCAAAATATATACTTTGTCATGATGATTTAAACAGATGGATGTGTTCTAGTATGCCCGCACCATCTATTGGCTGATTTGGCTATCTGGAGTGCAGGTAATTGTTTTTAAAAGCCTCCTAACTCACATAAGTCTGTCAAACATGTCCAATCACCATCCAGTTGTCCATGTTTCGTAAGCCAATCATGTATATCTTCCCCTTCTTTGAAAGAAGGACACATCCAGTAGCATTGAAAAGATGGAGGGGTGCAAGTCTATTGGTTGACTCAGCGAACCACCTTGAAAAAAATAGAGACATCTAGTTAGTGCAGGATCAAGACAGAACTGTAGCTAGCTAGTTGGCCAACCTTCTCCTGGACTATCATCAATTCATACCACAAGGTAAAATGAAAAACATGACTTATACTGCAATGGTGATATTAACCAGATCCAACTTGTTTTCCAACAGTATGATTTAAATAGCAACTGCTAACTTGTAGCTATAGTTGCTGCTTAGCTTAGCTGTATAGCAAGCTAGCTAGCTAGATAGCATGGTAATTGTACAGAAACGATACATTAGCTCTAGCATAAATTTTCATAGAGAACTGTCAAAGTTGGTGAGCTCTAAAATATAATTACATCTGCTAACGTTACCAAGGATAAGTTATTGCCCATTTAAGTAAATGAAATTCAGCTAGCTAAGTTCCAGCTATGTAAACAGCTTACAGTATGGTCATGCATACTATACGATGCAACCAAGAGTTTTTACATCATGCACAATGTAAAAACTCTGTTGGTTGCATCAAAGCTGCCTATATACCTATGTATTTGTTTATGAATGAATATCAGTCATTCGATGATGTAGCCCAGGTATTCCCAAACTGGGGTACGTGTACACCCAGGGGTACGCGCAATGCCGTCTGGGGTACGCCAAATAAAAATGTGATTTAAAAATAAAATAATAATCTTCACACTTTCAAACAGTCCATTTATATTTCCCAACGGGGCTATACATTTGGGTGAATTTTTTCTCTCGCCTGAGTAGCCTCTTTTCACTGCCAAGAATAAAATGAAACCATCTAGTGTTCAGCGAAATAACAACATAATGTAAAATACAGGTAGCCTAGTCAAATAATTAACATCAAATCTCATTAACCATTACTCTCTCGCAGGAATTCCACTAACGGTCCGTATGTAGCCAAACATTGTTGCTGCTCATGTTGGTATCTGTACCAATGATGCAAAAGCCATGAAAGGGAGACATATTGGAATAGTAATGCGCGTGCAAGCAGTTGCTCATGACATTACTTGGGTACACTGTAGCACCCACGAGAGGCTCTTGCTGCCAAGGGAATGCCTGACAGCTTGAAAGAGGTTTTGGACACTACAGTGAAAATGGTTAATGGTCATAAACATTGATAAAAGATACAAGTGTTAAACATACGAATACAGATAAACTTCTCCTTAATGCAACCGCTGTGTCAGATTTCAAAAAGGCTTTACGGCGAAAGCACACTTATGCGATTATGTTAGGTCAGCGCCTAGACACAGAAACCCCTACAGCCATTTTCTAACCAAGGAGAGTGTTACAAAAGTCAGAGGTAGCATTAAAATTAATCACTTACTTTTGATGATTTTCATCTGGTGGCACTCCCAGGTCTCCATGTTAGACATCAAATGTTTGTTTGTTCGATAAAGCTCATCTTTATGACCAAATACCTCCGTTTTGTTGGTGCATTTAGTTCAGAAATCCAAAGGCACAATGCGCGCTCTCAACACCAAGATGGAAAGTCAAAAAAGTAAAATAAAATATAGTAGAAATATGTCAAACAATGTTTAAAATCAATCATCAGGTTGTTTTTGTCAAAAATAATCAATAATATTTCAACCGGACAAAAGCTTTGTCAATGGAAAAGGTAAACAAGAAATGCGCGCTCAACGTCGTGATCAGAAGAAGATTGAGAAGAAGCAGATGAAGATTGCTTGGTTCATGTCTGGAAATTTCCACTGTCCTCTCATTGAAAGCGGTGTAGCTCCCTAATTTTTCAGAGTAAAAGCCTGAAATAATGCCTAAAGACTGGTCACATGTTGAGGAAGCCATAGAGATGAACTGGGTCCTAAGTCTTTGTATGGTGGATAGGCTTTCAATGGAAAAACAGCCTTTCAAAATAATAGTACTTCCTGGTTGGATTTTCCTCAGGTTTTCGCCTGCCATATCAGTTCTGTTATACTCACATACATTACTTGAACAGTTTTGGAAACTTTAGAGTGTTTTCTATCCAAATATACTAATTATATGCATATCCTAGCTTATGGGCCTGAGTAGCAGGCAGTTTAATTTGGGCACGCTTTTCATCCAAAATTCCGAATGCTTCCCCCTACCCTAGTGATGTTAACTTTAAAGCAAGGCCCCTGACCTCTCATGTATGTTCTGCACAATGCAATGATATGGGCAGCAACCATGTTACGCTTTTACAACATACAGAAGTGCGCTGGTTATTAAGGGGCAAAGTATAGACATAATTTTTTTAATTGTGAGAGGAGCTTAAAGTTTTCTTTACTGACCATAATTTTCACTTGTCTGACTGCTTGCATGATGATGAGTTTCTCACACCACTGGCCTATCTGGGTGATGTTTTTTCTCGCCTGAATAATCTGAATCTAGGATTACAGGGACTCTCTGCAACTATATTCAATGTGCGGGACAAAATTGAGACTATGATTAAGAAGTTGGAGCTCTTCTTTGTCTGCATTAACAAGGACAACTCACAGGTCTTTCCATCATTGTATGATTTTTTTGTGTGTAAATGAACTCATGTTTACAGACAATGTCAACTGTGATATAGCGAAGCACCTGAGTGAGTTGGGTGCGCAATTACGCAGCTACTTTCCCGAAACGGATGACACAAACAACTGGATTCGTTATCCCTTTCATGCCCTGCCTCCAGTCCACTTACCAATATCTAAACAAGAGCCTCATCGTAATTGCAACACGCATTTCTGTGAAAATTGAATTTAATCAGAAGCCACTGCCAGATTTCTTATCATTAATCTGTGGTGAGTTATTCACAATTTTCGATGAACAAATAAGGTTTTATATGTAAGATGGTTAAATAAAGAGCAAAATTATGTATTATTATTATATTATTATTTGTGCCCTGGTCCTATAAGAGCTCTTTGTCACTTCCCATGAGCCAGGTTGTGACAAAAACACACACTCATTCTTATGTTTAATAAATGTATCGTATGTGTCAGGCCGGGCGCAGTGCACACTGACCAGGTCGCCAGGTGTACGGTTAGATGTGCATTGTGTCAAGAAGCAGTGCGGCTTGGTTGGGTTTTGTTTATGAGGATGCGTGGCTCTCGACCTCTGTGTGTGTGTGTGTGTGTGTGTGTGTGTGTGTGTATAATATTTCAATTGTGGAGGTTAGTCATAAAACTCTCAGTACTATAAAACAGAAGATATCAAATGCACTGCACACCACAATAGCATTAAATCAAAGGAACACAAATCAGAAAGAGCTGAAGTGAAAAATATCAATATAATTTAATCACCAAATATCATATATGTCAAGACTCGGTTACAAACTCGGGTCTCCGGTGTCAGAAACAGTCACTTAGCTAACAAAGCCCATAATAGTCAGCAGAACCCAGAAGATGAGGCAGACACAGCAATACTTGAGACAGTGTTTTAATAAAGTAAAAAGGAAAGTTCTTCAGGCAAAAATATAAATCCACAATGTCAAAAGTAATTCCAAGAGAACAAAGGTAATCCTCCAAGTCAAAAGGTAAATCCACAAGGTGGGAGGTACAGCAGAAAAAGCCTCAAAAGATAATCAAAAATGAATAAATAAGAACAAAAACAGAGTACCACAAGAGAGTCCAACTGGAGCAACAAATATTCACAGCATCGCTGGGGCTGGGTGGTAACATTCAAACACAGAGCAAAGAACTGAGGAAAACTAAGGGTTTAAATACATTCAAGGGAAACGAGGCACAAGTGCAAATAATAACTGGGAACAAGGGAAAACAAAAGGATCCAAAAGCACAATGGGGGCATCTAGTGGCAAAAACCGGAACAACCCTGGCCAAATCCTGACAATATATAAACATTTAGAGATATGTTTTTTCATTTAGCAGACACGTTGTACAAAGTTGGCCTTCTTCCGTTGACTGCTTTGAGTCATCTGTACAAAACACAAGGTGACATGGATGACTGCGCACAAGGAGAGGAAACGCTGTCCCAAGCAAACAACAACAATAGCAGCAAACCAAACCAAAAGTAGCAGGACAGGAAAATGGTCCAATTCACACATTTATCAAGAGAACATCCTACTGCCACTGATCTGGTGGTCTCACTAAACAAAAATGCCTCATTTTGTAAATGATGTCTGAGTGTTGGCGTGTGAGCCTGGCTAGCCATAAATATGAAAGACAAGAAAATGGTTCCGTCTGGTTTGCTTAATATAAAGAATGTGAAATGATTTCTACTATTACTTTTGATACATTTTATATTTAGCAATTACATTTACTTTTTGTACATAAGTATATATATATTTAAAACCAATTACTTTTAGACTTTTACTCAAGTAGTATTTTGCTGGGTGACTTTTACTTTTCTATCAAGGTATCTTTACTTTTACTCATGTATAAAAATTGGGTAGTTTACTTTTTCCACCACTGCGCAAAACGAACTCGCCCACTGGAACCTCTTCCCCAGACAAGACGTGTGGTTAGTAGCTACTCTAGAGAAAATGGGCTTCCAGAAAGTTGTTCAACAATTTTGGGCAGATGGCCAGGATAACCGTCAAACAGTTACATGTCATTATAGGCTACGCTGCTATGATACTAGGCTGTGATACTGTGATGTACCTCGCTAAATACATAGCCTCTCGCTTATTGGTCATGTCAGAGATAGATTTGCATAGCTATCGTTGAACCTGAATAAAGGTTTTATCCCTGCTAGTTAACTAGCTAGCTCCTAATCAAGCACACCTGAAGACATGTTTGATGCATGTTGCCAGCTTGCTTTCAATGTTTCAACTCGAAATGGCTAGCTACTTGCATTGTTTGTTGTGATTGATTGGCAAACACAAACCCAAAGAAAGACCCACCTCAAACCACACCCCCAAGACAGCTCTTGTTGTGGGATAATGTAGGTATGAGGAAATGTTTTTCTTTAATCCATTTTAAAATAAGGCTGTAACAACAAAATGTGGAACATTTTGGGGGGTCTGAATACTTTCCAAATGCACTCTATCTGTGGTCCTAGCCCCACCCCAATCTCACCCCTATCATTATTCTCTGCCTAACACCTATTTTTGCAATTGCACCTGCAAACTATTTTTCAGCCACCCACTAACCCCCATTTGCACGTCACCCTAGGCTTTCTAAAACCACAAGCTCCTCCCCCCCTCACACCCACAGGATTTCCTGCCTCCTAACAGTCTAACCTGGCTAGGGTTGTTCTCAGTCAAGCTTGCACCCTTAATATACTTTTAGCTACATATCATCACCATTACTAGTTTGAAACATTAACACTTATTATTCCCTTTACTATTCTAATTTCACTCAATTCTAATCTAACTCTAACCTAACTCTATTACCGGATCTTAAACATCCAACATCCCACCATTCTCTTATTTCTACATTCTAACAAATCACTATCAACCTAAGACCTTATCCTCCAAGCCTAATAGACATAGTCCAAATATACTGTCCCTTAAAACCAACATCTCATCCTTAACCATTTTACTATATTACTTAAGTCAACCTTTAACATTCAACATATTTAACCTTTAATTATTATTTTAATAAATTCCAGTCCCAATGAATTTCTTCTTATTTTTCTTATTTTCTAAGGCAATGTCAATTTTTCTCTGTTCGTTCTTCTTTGTGCTCCATGTGTGAGTGTAAGTAAAACTTTTTCTTGGGTGTGTGAGTGGGGCCTTCCTATTCATACTTTCTGCCTTTAAAATGTCACAGAAAACTAGGCCTTAGTCTGCCATTCTGAGTATGTATGTATGTATGTATGTATGTATGCACTGAGTATACAAAACATTAAGGACACTTGCTCTTTCCATGACATAGACTGCCCAGGTGAATCCATGTGAAAGCTATCATCCCTTATTGACGTCACTTATTAAATCCACTTCAATCAGTGTAGCTGACGGGGAGGAGACAGATTAAAGAAGGATTTTTAAGTCTCAAGACAATTGAGACCGATTGTGCATGTGTACCATTCAGAGGGTCAATGGGCAAGACTAACTATTTACAGTAAGTGCCTTTGAATGGGTTCTGGTAGTAGGTGCCATGCGCACCGGTTTTTGTCAAGAACTGCAACGCTGCTGTATTTTTCATGCTCAACAGTTTCCCGTGTGTATCAAGAATGGTCCACCACCCAAAGGACATCCAGCCAACTTGACACAACTGTGGGAAGCATTGGAGTCAACATGGACCAGCATCACTGTCAAATGCTTTTGACACCTTGCTGTTCTAAGGGAACTTAATAACTTAATATTAGGAAGGTGTCCTTAATGTTTTATACACTGTGTGTGTGTGTGTGTGTGTGTGTGTGTGTGTGTGTGTGTGTGTGTGTGTGTGTGTGTGTGTGTGTGTGTGTGTGTGTGTGTGTGTGTGTGTATGTGTATGTGTATGTGTGTGTGTGTGTGTGTGTGTGTGTGTAATATTTCAATTGTGGAGGTTAGTCATAAAACTCACAGTACTATAAAACAGAAGTTATCAAATACACTGCACACCACAATAGCATTAAATCAAAGGAACACAAATCAGAAAGAGCTGAAGTGAAAAATATCAATAGCATTTAATCACCAAATATCATATATAAACATTTAGAGATAATCTTTTTTCATGTAGCAGACAAAATGTTGTACAAAGTTGGCCTTCTTCCGTTGACTGCTTTGAGTCATCTGTACAAAACACGAGGTGACATGGACGACTGTGCACAAGGAGAGGAAACGCTGTCCCAAGCAAACAACAACAATAGCAGCAAACCAAACCAAAAGTACAGAAAGACATTAAACATTCATATTATTTCATAGCCTAATAAATAAAACGATAGGAAAGCTGTTACGGGCTTTTTTGAATAAACTGAAGTTAAAATGCCCATCCCCCATATTTTTCAAAAACATTCAACGTTCTTTAAATTTTGCAATAAACAAACTGCCCATTGAGTTCATTCTCACAATCAATGCTATTACCTAATGTATAACAGGTAATATGAAGCATACTCAAAAGTCAATCAGAGGTCATCGACCAAAACCCCCACATGCCTATCAGATTCTCACAACACTCATAGTGTAAGGTAACTCTGGTCCAGAACATTGTTTGGCTGCGATCTCAAAGCTGAATGACGCCCTGGACCAGAGTTAAGTGTAAGGTGGCACCCATTGGGAAATCCTCACGGAGTGGGAGAGTGCTTAGGCTACTCACGTTCACCTGTAAAGAAATGTCAAATACTTTTTATTACTAGTTTATACATCAATCTGGAAATGTTCCATAAAATCATGCAATAAGTATATCAAAAATTAAACGTACCAAACTAAAACACTGACTTCAGAGTTAATAGCACACTGTATAAAGAGCAATAGTTATCCTATAATGTGGACAGAGTTGTTTTCAATATTTAATTCCCCCAAATCAATCATGAAAAGCCCAGATAAAATGCTCGTCTTTAAAATGCCCATGGTCTGGGATGGGTACTGGGTTGAGGTGTGCAGCTTCGATGTATACAATTTTTGTTTGTTAATTTACTTTTGTAAACACATTCTTGAAGAGACAATTATTTGTATGTTTTGTACAATCAGGTTTTTGTCTAGTCTGTCTTGAATAATATATAAATAATAATAAAAAACATGGTCCAAACTGAGTGTTCTTCAGTCTATTTAACAAAGGCTCTACATGAGCCTGTGAGAATTGCAGAAAAAAAGTTCAACTGTACTACTGCTAATACTGTATTCTAACAGTCATTGTAATTGAGTGACTTGTCATATCTGATTGGCTGATGGCAAGTCACTTCCTGGATGTCTCATGTATACAGTGAGGTCAGTAGGAAAGGTGAGCTGGTATCTGGTATTCCTACAGAGAGTATGGAAATTCCCCTGGGTTGGAGGTCGCCCCCATAGAAATAGGAATTAGAATACTAGAATGTGTTAAAGGTCAGCCATTTTGGTTAGGGAGTTGGTCAACTATGATTTGCCAGTGCTGTGATAAGATATTGTGTAAAATAATGGATTTGTAAAATGTATCTGCACTGTATATTTGTTAGCTAGCTATCCAAACAGTTTTACTGCCAATATCCACAGCCATTCACTGGCCGAAATATGTAGATGATAGGACTTAGACAAGTTGTAAATGCAACAAGTACTTATATTGTATCATATAATAGCACTCTCAGATTTCCAAGAAAGCAAAAATGTTGACATTTATGGTCTGGTTACATATATGTTTGTGGCTATTTATACAGAAAAGGTGCATAAAACCCATATCAACTGTTTTTATGTTTATATAACATATTTGGTTGAAAATAATTATATTACACAATTTCTGATACATCACATGCCTTTGTTTTAATTTCATGCATAAGTAAAATCAGGATTATGCCTTTCATTCCATTTAGACTGGTTTGGATTTCTCCCTGACCAATATGGCAGCCATTTTCACTCCATTCTGGAACTTCGAGGGTTAATGACATAACCGCCCTCTAGTAATTTAATAGGATCTCTATGGTCCCCCCCACCCTCCCCAGATACGATATGAACATGTCATTAAAAAAAATGATTTACAGGAAATTTGCTGTAAAACTGCAACATTATCTCTCAGCCTCATGCCAAAATGTATAGAATAACAGGAAATTTGCTTTAAAAATGCAAAATTCTCTAAGCCTCATGGCAAAATGTGTAGAATTGCATGAGATACTGCGGTACACCACTGAACTACAGGGTAGAGGGAGATGACACTGAGCACTGGGGAAGCAGGCTATCTAGGCTGTCCTTTATCCATGATCAGCTCTTGGTCACACGGTTGACTGCACCTTTTCACAAACAGACTGGAGCAGGCTGAACGATGGCTGTGCCTCTGTGTCCATGGGGAAATTACAAGGGAAAGTACTGTAACTGGGCGCTGTTTCAATTGTGCTGTATCCCTAATACCTTGCAGTCTGAAATGTAATCCTAAACTACACCTATCTCCCTTCACCTCACACAGTCCACCTTAACATTTCCCATGGCCCACAAAATCCATTGAGGGCTGTCCTTTCAGTCAGTACTGTCCATAGAGTCGAGTGTGCCTTTCTCCAGGGCTGGAGCAGAAGTGTCTACTGTCCAGATCTGAGATCTAAAGTCCCGCTCATCCAATAGGAGTGCACCAAGGCACTGCTGGGTGGAACACCAGGCATGACATGAAAGAAAAAACATTTTACAAATATTTCATCAAAAAAAGTGTGTCAAAAATATTACTCCTTTTTCTATAACCCAAATGTGTTTCTTCATAAAGGCTTCCAGGGGCTATAAAGCTCTGCTTGGACTAGAAGGGAATATCAACAAAGGGAATCGGAGAGTGGCATCATCAAATGTTTACACTGAAAGCTGCCCATACATAAGCTACATTCTCCAGAAGTTAGCATACACAAATGCATGAGCTTTTCAGATCACATAGACAAATCATTGCACAAGATGCAAGGTAAAGCTTCAGTAGGTCATCTTCAACCATCCAAATGGAGTATAACTTAAATGGAGTATAACATTTGACATATAGGCTATGCATGTTTGTTCATACATCTAATTCAATATATGTATTGTTCATATATATATATATACAGTGCCTTGCGAAAGTATTCGGCCCCCTTGAACTTTGCGACCTTTTGCCACATTTCAGGCTTCAAACATAAAGATATAAAACTGTATTTTTTTGTGAAGAATCAACAACAAGTGGGACACAATCATGAAGTGGAACGACATTTATTGGATATTTCAAACTTTTTTAACAAATCAAAAACTGAAAAATTGGGCGTGCAAAATTATTCAGCCCCCTTAAGTTAATACTTTGTAGCGCCACCTTTTGCTGCGATTACAGCTGTAAGTCGCTTGGGGTATGTCTCTATCAGTTTTGCACATCGAGAGACTGAATTTTTTTCCCATTCCTCCTTGCAAAACAGCTCGAGCTCAGTGAGGTTGGATGGAGAGCATTTGTGAACAGCAGTTTTCAGTTCTTTCCACAGATTCTCGATTGGATTCAGGTCTGGACTTTGACTTGGCCATTCTAACACCTGGATATGTTTATTTTTGAACCATTCCATTGTAGATTTTGCTTTATGTTTTGGATCATTGTCTTGTTGGAAGACAAATCTCTGTCCCAGTCTCAGGTCTTTTGCAGACTCCATCAGGTTTTCTTCCAGAATGGTCCTGTATTTGGCTCCATCCATCTTCCCATCAATTTTAACCATCTTCCCTGTCCCTGCTGAAGAAAAGAAGGCCCAAACCATGATGCTGCCACCACCATGTTTGACAGTGGGGATGGTGTGTTCAGCTGTGTTGCTTTTACGCCAAACATAACGTTTTGCATTGTTGCCAAAAAGTTCAATTTTGGTTTCATCTGACCAGAGCACCTTCTTCCACATGTTTGGTGTGTCTCCCAGGTGGCTTGTGGCAAACTTTAAACAACACTTTTTATGGATATCTTTAAGAAATGGCTTTCTTCTTGCCACTCTTCCATAAAGGCCAGATTTGTGCAATATACGACTGATTGTTGTCCTATGGACAGAGTCTCCCACCTCAGCTGTAGATCTCTGCAGTTCATCCAGAGTGATCATGGGCCTCTTGGCTGCATCTCCCATCAGTCTTCTCCTTGTATGAGCTGAAAGTTTAGAGGGACGGCCAGGTCTTGGTAGATTTGCAGTGGTCTGATACTCCTTCCATTTCAATATTATCGCTTGCACAGTGCTCCTTGGGATGTTTAAAGCTTGGGAAATCTTTTGTATCTAAATCCGGCTTTAAACTTCTTCACAACAGTATCTCGGACCTGCCTGGTGTGTTCCTTGTTCTTCATGATGCTCTCTGCGCTTTTGACGGACCTCTGAGACTATCACAGTGCAGGTCCATTTATACGGAGACTTGATTACACACAGGTGGATTGTATTTATCATCATTAGTCATTTAGGTCAACATTGGATCATTCAGAGATCCTCACTGAACTTCTGGAGAGAGTTTGCTGCACTGAAAGTAAAGGGGCTGAATAATTTTGCACGCCCAATTTTTCAGTTTTTGATTTGTTAAAAAAGTTTGAAATATCCAATAAATGTCGTTCCACTTCATGATTGTGTCCCACTTCCTGTTGATTCTTCACAAAAAATACATTTTTATATCTTTATGTTTGAAGCCTGAAATGTGGCAAAAGGTCGCAAAGTTCAAGGGGGCCGAATACTTTCGCAAGGCACTGTATATATATATACACACAGTACCAGTCAAAAGTTTGGACACACCTAATCATTCCAGAGTTTTCCTTTATTTTTTACTATTCTTTACATTGTAGAATAATAGTGAAGACATCAAAACTATGAATTAGCACATATGGAGACATGTAGTAACCAAAAAGGTGTTTGTAAACAAATCAAAATAGATTTTATATTTGAGATTCTTCAAAGTAGCCACCTTTTGCCTCAAAAACAGCTTTGCACACTCTGGAATGCAAAACACTGGAATGCAAAGCTGTCATCAAGGCAAAGGGTGGCTACTTTATTCTTCAGTGTAGAAAATAGTAAAAATAAAGAAAAACCCTGGAATGAGTAGGTGTGTCAAATTTTGACTGGTACTGTGTGTATATATATATATATATATATATGAACAAAAATACATCTTTGGAATATATTTTACGTATTTTTTTATTTATATATTTACTATATGTTCATGTAAAATTCACAAAAACAAAATGTACTGTATCAGTTGATAGCAACGGTCCACTGTACTTTTGTTACAGTGTTGTTGTTTTTTAAAATCTCTCAATCACTTCTTATTTGGCTTTTGGAAGCACTTTTAGAACATATTTAGCATTGATGCTAACTAACATCTAAGTCAATAAAATATTTGTCATAACATCCCTTTATCACACATTCAAATGAAGTGATTTTTTTTAAAGGATATGGATGATTTAAAAAAAAAAACATATCTCACACTTGGGGCAATTTACTGTCATCAAAATAAGAGAAACTCTCTTCTTTTCAAGTGGCCTGTCATATGAGACATGCAATGGCAATGCAGAGAGAGAGATTAAGGGAAATCACACTAGAGAAAGGGAGAGGAAAGAGGAATTTGGAATTATGAGAAAAAAAAACTGTTTTGGCAGAGGTCAATCCCCGACCAGAAGTGGATAAAGAAATGTTGAAGAACAAAGGGAAGAGTAAGATAATGGATGTCAGGAGATAGTGGATGATGACTGTGGTAATGGTCTAGTCCAGGTGTCAGAGAGAGAGAAGAGTCAGGATCAGCTGGATAGAGAAAAGGATTCCTATTGAAGATTGTAGGGAATGGCCTCTCCCACACTCCGATGTGTTCTCCTAGAAGAGAGAAATAAAGAGAAGACGCAGACTGAGAGGACTAGAGAACAACCACCTATATAATATATATCAAATAATAACAATAGGAAGTGATGCACAAGAGATCACAGTTGTGTCCCAAATGGCACCCTATTCCCTTTACAGGGCACTACTTTTGACCAGGGCCCATAGGACTCTGGTCAAAAGTAGTGCATTACTGTATATAAGGAAAAGGGTGCCAAGTGGGGGACACAGTATGTCTGGGGTACTAGAGAACTCCTTACCCAAATGTTGTAGTCCCAGCATTCGGTCGGGCCTCTCCGGTAGCGTGCAGAGTTCAACACCTCACAGGGATCCTCCTCCTGGACTGTTGGCCTGGGTTAAGGTCAGAGGGTCAACAAGGAAATGCAGTGACACTTTGGGCCTATATAGAGTCTTCTATATGGATACGATAACACCCAATGATTCACTTATTTACAAAATGTAGGCTACAGCTAGCAATATTATCTAATAAGTCAATTTATTAGGTTTTTGTAACATGCAGGAGATCATGCCCCCGTTTGTGGACAGCCTTTGTTCAGATTTGTAGACGTTGCAGTCCTGGTGACCAAATGAAGGATACACTCCGTTTTGACCTGGGTCAGTCTCTCAATCTCACAGGAGCTACAGGGCAGTGTCTCAGCCACCACAAACAACAGGTTGGTGTTCTCTATCCTCTTAGCATGAAATAACCTACAACAGAGGAAAAGAGGTCACATATTTGTACAAACATACACACACACACACACACACACACACACACACACACGCATAAAACATGCATGAGTACACACACCTGGAACAGTTCCCACAGTCCTGCAGCACATTGTATGAGTTGGTGGTGTTGGTGAAGTAGAACTGGCTTTGGATGGTCACACAGCTGCTCTCCTTCTGGTCAAACCCATCTGCCAGAACATCACCTGCAACAAAGGAGGAATGAAACACACAGAAATGTTTTTTTGTTTAGGGTATCATGACACTTTATTTGACAGTTGTGAAATGAAAGGGGGATACAGGCACGTGGGAGAAACAGTGGGAAAGGTGGACGCGGGGATTGAACCTTTGTCTACAGTAGAGAGCCAGGTTCATACATGTGACATGTACTGGGAGTGTTCATGTGTATATGTAAAAACACAGTGAGCTCCATTCCAACAAGACAGCCCTGGCAATGTGCTGTCCCGTGTACACCAACTACTTTCCCATAGCATATGGAAACATATTCCCCTAACATGTCAGCTTTGGAGAAAGGCACACATACAGCACAACAATAAGAAATGTGCACCAACCTGTGTAGAGCCAACTGTTGTAGGCCAGTCCATAGAGCAGCTGCTGGACTACAGACCTAATACAGATGAATCAGGTAACAACACACAGTGTGAGGGAAGCTGAGCCATAGAGTAATATCACAGTAATAGGCAGGACATCTCTCTGACCTAAACCTGACTTGATACCTCTAAACCCTGTCTGGGGGGGGGGGGTTCTACTACCAAGGATAATTTTGCTATCTAACTTTGATTTTTTTTTTTGAAGTGTCCCAAAAATATCTGAAAAGAATATTTGATGAAAAAAATAGTTGGCCCTACTGCCATTGGCACATCAAACACATTGAATAACAGATTCACTACATGGAACAACAGTTGGTCCCCTCATATTTCCTCTCATCAATCTACACACAATACTCCGTAATGACAAAGCAAAAAAACATTTTTTCTACATTTTAGCAAATTTGTTAAAAATAAAAAACTGAAATCATATTTACATAAGTATTCCAGACCCTTTACTCAGTACTTTGTTGAAGCACCTTTGGCAGCGATTACAGCCTCGAGTCTTCTTGAGTATGACGCTACAAGCTTGGCACACCTGAATTTGGAGAGTTTCTCCCATTCTTCTCTGCGGATGCTCTCAAGCTCTGTCAGGTTGGATGGGGGCGTGTCGCTGCACAGCTATTTTCAGGTCTCTCCAGAAATGTTCAACCGGGTTCATGTCCGGGCTCTGGCTGGGCCACTCAAGGACATTAAGAGACTTGCCCCGAAGCCACTCCTGCGTTGTCTTGGCTCTGTGCTTAGGGTTATTTTCCTTTTGGAAGGTGAACCTTCGCCCCTGTCTAAGCGCTCTGGAGCAGGTTTTAAAACCTCACTCAAAATATTGTCTGTGAGTATAACAGAACTGATATTGCAGGGAGGCCCGGCTTTTATTTTTTTAAATGAGCGAGAAAGATCAGATCGCAGCAGAGGATGGCAGGGTGCCAGCAGCGTTTTTTATACGCAACAGAGTGGGGCAGCCATTTTCTCTCTCTCTCCTATTGAAGAAGCTACAGTCCGGTTGACATATTATCGATTATTTATTAAATAAAACAACTTGAGGATTGATTATAAAAAACGTTTGACATTTTTCTCACAAACTTTATGGTAACTATTTTGAATTTTCGTCTGCCCCGCTGTGACCGCTCGAGCCTGTGGATTTCTGAACATAACGTGCCAACCAAATGGAGGTATTTTGGATATAAAAATAATCTTTATGGAACAAAAGGAACATTTATTGTGTAACTGGGAGTCTCGTGAGTGCAAACATCTGAAGATCAAAGGTAAGCGATTCATTTTATTGCTTTTCTGACTTTCGTGACCAATCTACTTTGCTGCTAGGTGTATGTAATTTTTTGTCTACTGAGAGAGATGTTCTTACATAAACGCTTGGTTGTCACGTTCTGACCTTAGTTCCTTTGTTTTGTCTTTTGTTTTAGTATGTCCAGCGCTGCCAGAGTCTCCCGTCTGTCCTGAGCCGTCAGTCAGCCAGGAGCTGCCAGAGCCGTCAGTCAGCCAGGAGCTGCCAGAGCCGTCAGTCAGCCAGGAGCTGCCAGAGCCGTCAGTCAGCCAGGAGCTGCCAGAGCTGCCTGTCACGCCGGTGATGCCAGAATCACCCTTCACTCCGGCGCCGCCGGAGTCTCCCGCCTGTCCGGCGCCACCGGAGTCTCCCACCTGTCCGGCGCTGCCGGAATCTCCCGTCCATTTGGGACCCATGGCTAGGGTCACGTTCTGACCTTAGTTCCTATGTTTTGTCTTTTGTTTTAGTATGGTCAGGGCGTGAGTTGGGTGGGTTGTCTATGTTAGTTTTTCTATGATTTTCTATTTCTGTGTTTGGCCTGATATGGTTCTCAATCAGAGGCAGCTGTCAATCGTTGTCCCTGATTGAGAACCATATTTAGGTAGCCTGTTTTCCTTTGTGTTTTGTGGGTGGTTATTTTCAGTCTTTGTGTGTCTGCACCAGACAGAACTGTTTCAGTTTTCACTTTGTTGTTTTGTATTTTGAAGTGTTATTTTTCATTAAATAAGATGAACACTTACCACGCTGCGCTTTGGTCCTCTCCTCCTTCCACCTACGAGAATCGTTACATTGGTATGCTTTCGCCGAAAAGCTATATTGCACTGGTGATTTCATGAAAATGAAATATTTGTAGTAATTTAATTTTCATTTGGCGCTTTGCAATTCTGCGGAAGTTGACGAAAATTATCCCGCTAAAGGGATAGGTGCACCAAGAGGATCTCTGTACTTTGCTCTGTTCATCTTACCCTCGATCCTGACTAGTCTCCCCACAGCATGATGCTGCTACCACGTTTCTCCATAGGGATGGTGCCAGGTATCCTCTAGACGTGACGCTTGGCATACAGGCCAAAGAGTTCAATCTTGGTTTCATCAGAACAGAGGATCTTGTTTATCATTGTCATAGTCCTTCAGGTGCCTTTTGGCAAACTCCAAGCGGGCTGTCATGTACCTTTTACTGACCACTCTACCACTCTACCATAAAGGCCTGATTGGTAGAGTGCTGCAGAGATGGTTATCCTTCTGGAAGGTTCTCCCATCTCCACAGAGTAACTCTGGAGCTCTGTTAGGGTGACCATTAGGTTCTTGGTCACCTCCCTGACCAAGCCCTTCTCCCCCGATTGCTCAGTTTGGACAGGCGGCCAGCTTGGAAGACTCAGCACAATCCTGTCTCAAGCTCTACATACAATTCCTTCGACCCCATGGTTTTTGCTCTGATATGCACTGCCAACTGTGAGACCTTACATAGACAGGTGTGTGCCTTTCCAAATCATGATCAATCAATTGAACATACCACAGGTGGACTCCAATCAACGTGTAGCAACATCAAGGATGATCAATGAAAACAGGATGCAACTGAGCTCAATTTCGAGTCCCATAGCAAAGGGTCTGAATACTTATGTAAATTAGGTATTTCTGTTCTTTATTGTTAATAAATGTGCACGTTTTATTTATTTTTCCGGCTTTGTCATTATGGCGTATTGTGTGTAGATTGAAATCCATTTTAGAATAAGGGTGTAACGTAACAAAATGTGGAAAAAGGGAAGGTGTCTGAATACTTTCCGAATGCACTGTATACTTCCATTCATTTTTTCAACTGGTACTGGGAGACCTTCAACAAGTCTTGTGAGGCCTATAGGCATCCTAGAGCAAAACAACCGACATGTACGTGTTCGTTAGTCTCACCTTTCCACAGAGGCTTATGAGGTTTCTGTGTTATGCACTATAGCCCGTTACCATATATGTGATTGAATATTATCTGCTGTTGGCTTGTGTGGATGTATGTATGTGTTATGCAACATAGCTGACTTGAAACATTGTTAACAGTTTCAGGGCCATGGACCTTTCTCATGATGGAAAAATACAGAATAACATGAAGACAGAAACTGTGCAATGAGTTGAGGGGGCACATTCAGAACGTAGTGTTGCGAGAACAAACAGTATTTTGTTAGATAACAGGAGCCAGGTGCGAGATAACGGTATCGAGCATGAGCGCATAGATATTCTTCACAGCAACAGTTACATCTATCAACTGAAGCGCTTAGGGGGCTGGGACCAGCCTTTGCGCCAACAATCAACGATAGGCTGGGTGAGTCTAAACCACACCCAGTCTCTACTCTGACAGGCCGGCTCGGAAGCAGGAACTATTTCTGTCAAGCTATATTTATAATATCTTTGTCAAGAACAAGTCAGTTCTCTGTTTGCCCTGCGAGGTGGGACAGAGAGCCCGTATATACGAAAATTGCATTTACCACTTATTGCTTAGCTAATAAAAAATACATAGTATACAATCGGTGACTCAGTGTCATACTTATCCTGATACCAGATTTGAATTGACGCAACTCTAACAGGCGTCATATTAGTGTGTAGCCCAAACTGTTCAGACACTACAGCCAAAAGTTAGCAGATCAGCTGTACTGACTTTAGACAAGTCCCAAGACGCTTGTGAGAGGAGAACACCATCATCACCATCGTGTTCTTGAGAGTCTCATCTTTCCATAGAGGGGTCATAATAGTTTGTACACTACAGACAATTCTGTGAGAAGACCGATTTTTGTGGTGTCTCATGGTCTGATAAACACCGCTCTAGCTCTGTCACCTTTCACCGCAAATGAGGAAGTGCGAAATAGTCAGATGCGGTGGACTGAGACGCATCCAATGCCAAAAACATATCTCTAGCTTAAACTGACAGATTCTTATGGGGATTTTTTTATTAGCCTAATGAGATTTCTGCGGGGGCAATCAACAACAAAGTTTTGGTAAACAGCTGAGGGATGGAGCTGGAGAAATCTAACTACTCTCAAATTCAAACACGGAGCTATGGATGCAAGGACTGACCATGCATTAGATCAAAATGATATTCCTATTTTGGTTACACAGTACTCGTTTATTCATTATATTGTTAAACAAGGTTTTATTTTGGGTTGTGATGGAGTAAGAAAGTTGAACTATTTCTAAGTTATATTCTCCAAGAATCTATGGCTGTATCATTCCAAAAATGTATGTACTAATCCCAGATTATCCCTTTAAAGGGTTACGTTTCATACAACTTGTTCTTTAGGTCATGTGATCTGTGCTAAAATAGAGATAGTCTCACCATGCTGCCGCCGATGTCCACCAGGCCAGACTGAGCATGTCTGCGATGGAGGGCTAGACACAACACATTGGGGACCAGGAGGACAGGAGAAGAAAAGAGAACACAAGGAGAAGCCATTACTCACTGAAAGATTTAGAATAAGTAAGTCCCAAACGCTGTTCCCTATAGTGCACTACTTTTGACCAGAGCCTTATGAGGTTGAAGTTGATAGCCCCTTCCAGAAACAAGCTTTAGCCCCCCTACACTCTTAGAAAAAAAGGTGCTAGAACCGAAAGGGGTTCTTTGGCTGTACCCATAGGAGAACCCTTTGAAGAACCCTTTTTGGTTCCAAGTACAACCGTTTTGGGTTCCATTTACAGAGCCTCCGGAAAGTATTCATACCCCTTGAATTTTTCCACAGCCTTAATCTAAAATTCTAAAAAACTATTTAATACATTTA
The DNA here is from genome assembly GCF_057628025.1 of Oncorhynchus mykiss. Lineage (NCBI taxonomy): Eukaryota > Metazoa > Chordata > Actinopteri > Salmoniformes > Salmonidae > Oncorhynchus > Oncorhynchus mykiss. Next base: position 32,116,755 of record NC_143038.1, read on the forward strand.
GAATAAGGCTGTAACCTAACAAAATCTGGAAAAAGTCAAGGGGTCTGAATACTTTCCGACGGCACTGTGGAACCCTTTCTGTAGAGGGATCTACATGGAACCCAAAACGGTTCTACCTGGAACCAAAAATAGTTATTGTACGGGGCCAGCCGAAGAACCCTTTTGGAACCCTTTTTTCTAAGAGTTTCCCACTAAGGGACTTGTGTAGATTTGAGGGCATAAACAACGTTGTGGTAGCTGCATCTTTGATAGGCTACGTGGAATAGTTAGTCGTTTTCTCTGGGCCTGTATCCACCCGTAAAACGTCTCAGAGTAAGAGTGCAGATCTAGGATCAGAACCCCCTGGAAAATGCAAAACTGATCCTAGATCAGCACTCCTATTCTGAAACACTTCACAAATATGGACCCTGGAGATTAACTAAGGTAAGTAAGGTAAGGTAAGGTAAGACTGCCCTGGTCCTTGAACTCTCACCACAAAGATGCCCCTGGGTGCTGCCCCTGTGTGGCTGCTGCTGACTGGCTCACATGCTGACTGGTACTGAAAAGACTGCCGGCGGGCATAGATGGAGTTGTTATACAGCGCGTGCATAAGATAGGGGTCCACATCACCAAAGAAAAGGCCCACCTAGAACAGAAAGATACTGGGATAACTGACAGGCAGGTAGAAAAGATATTTGTCAGACCTCCATATCTTTAATACACAGATCTATCATTCAATGTATTTGATAACAATCCGTCTGTATTATTTGCACACTGAGCTATAGCAAAAAACAAGGGTAAGGCTTTGTGACTGGTCTGCACCTATTAAAACTAATGGGAGTCAAATAATACAGACTAAATGTTATAATTGTAACATACAGCTAGCTACCAAAGAATCTCTCAATATCTTCGATAATCAACTTTATTGTGCTATTTGACCATTTAGAGATTGTGTAAGTTGACATGGTTGGTACCTACTGACGTTTACCCTCCATACCTTTTTCCAGTGATCCCTCTGGTTGGACATCACCAGGAAGCCACCATCGTCAATCAGATAGCAGAGTAAGTCCTAGAGACAGGGAATTGTATTGGATTATTATATCACTACTGACAGGCACATACAGACAGACTCTCACACTCTCTCTTATTCTCTCTGTCACACAGACCAGCACTGGACACACACACAAACAAATCATGCCATAATTCCCCAGACGCTTGGTTGACATGAACTAGTCAAACTGTATGTGTGTGTAGGTTGTGTCTGGTTGGGTACTGTGACAGCAGTTTGTACAATTTTGGTATTTGGTATTTTTATTAGGAACCCCATTAGCTGTTGCAAAAGCAGCAGCTACTCTTCCTGGGCTAGGGCTATGTGAAATGAGATGAATTCTTACATCAGTGTTGACTTCACAGTCCATCTCACAACTTCTGGATGGCCCACACTGTACAAAGGAAGTCAGAGTCACCATAACATAATAACGTTAGACTGGATCTGTTCAAGTCACTTGACAGCAGTCACATAGAGGACTGATCATTTTTTACCCAGCCTTTCATACTGTACCTTTTGCGAGCCCTGACGACTGTCAGACACATTGCTGGCCAAGATCTTGAACTTGTCTACCCATGCTTCCAAGTCTAGCTTCACCCCCACCACTGGTCATCAGGAGAGTTCAAACAAAACCATGAGACCAGAACATGAAAGATGGAGATAACAGAAGAGTAAGAGAGAGCCCATTATTAAAGGAGGAGGCCTTGCTCTGCTCCCGTTGCCAGTGAATTCATGATTCAGAAATCCGCAAAGTGTGGACAAATTCATTGTTTTATTGAAAGCGTACAGCCAAATTAGTTATTTTTGTCAAAAGTACTATCGGTTTTGAGTCAGGAAATGTGTACTTTTCCACCCAAAACACTTGTGATGATTTAAAAACATTATTTTATGTAGCCAACTGCCACAGCAGTGGAGATGGGTAACAACTGCGCATGTGCATTCTCAGGGAATCCCTGCTGCTTCGAAACGTTATGATATGCCCTAAATAAATGTCTGAGAAGTGAAGATAGCGTTACACATTAGTTATACAGAGTAAACAACACCCTACAAATATGTCTGACAACAAAATACTTGCGAGTGGTGAAGAAAACTACTGGAGGTAGTTTCTTCTTCGCCCGCTTTGAGCGCAGCTCGCTCCTGAAGGACTGTGGGCTCTTGTTCTCCGTGGCCGATGTGAGCAAGACATTTAAGCGTGTTAACCCTCGCAAGGCTGCCGGCCCTGAAGGAATCTCTAGCCACGTCCTCAGAGCATGCACAGACCAGCTGGCTGGAGTGTATACGGACATATTCAATCTCTCCCTATCCCAGTCCGCTGTCCCCACTTGCTTCAAGATGTCCACCATTGTTCCTGTACCAAAGAAGGCAAAGGTAACTGAACGAAATGGCTATTGCCCCGTGGCACTCACTTCTGTCATCATGAAGTGCTTTGAGAGGCTAGTTAAAGATCATATCACCTCTACCTTACCTGACACTCTAGACCCACTTCAATTTGCTTACTGCCCAAATAGATCCACAGACGATGCAATCGCTATCTCACTGCACACTGCCCTATTCCATCTGGATAAGAGGAACACCTACGTAAGAATGCTGTTCATTGGCTACAGCGCAGCCTTCAAGCTCATCATTAAGCAGGGTCCTGGACTTCCTGACAGGCCGCCTCCAGGTGGTGAAGGTAGAAACAATACCTCCACTTCGCTGATCCTCAACACAGGGGCCCCACAAGGGTGCATGCTCAGCCCCCTCCTGTACTCCCTGTTCACCCTTGACTGCGTGACCACGCACGCCTCAGATTCAAATCATCAAGTTTGCAGACGACACAACAGTAGTAGGCCTGATTACCAAAAAGGACAATGCACTATCTGCTGAGATGAGGACCATGGCAGGGGTGGAGGAGTCTGGACGGTTCTCTTGGTTGGGAACCTGGTTTGGTAAGTACACTGGTATGGTGGTTACTGGATTTCTGACCCTAATTCTTGTATTTTTGTTATTGATGTGTTGTGCTGCTTGCATCATACCATGTTTTAAGAAGTCTGTTACAGATGTGTTGAAGGCTTCAGGCATGATGCCTTTGCTTGATGCTCCAGTTGGAGATGCTGATACTGAATCATGCTTTCAGGGGAGGATGGGACTGACTGAGGATGATCCATGGTATGCTGTGGGTGAGGTAGTAGAATAAATATTACACCACCACAGTTCCTTGTTTTACATTTTTATTTTATGATAAGTTCTTTCCAGTATGTTTGTTCTCCCTGTTGTGAAGGTTTGGAGTCCCTGGGTGGCATGGTGCCCACCTGGTGCAGGATAAGAGTAGCTGAGAGGATCAGATGGTTTATAATAATGCTTTGCTCTGCTTTACTCTGTTTTCCATGATCAAAGTTTTATCCTACATCATACATGTCAATAAAACAGTAAAGTCTTATCCTGTTTTTGTCAAAAGGGGGAGACAAAAGCATATATCACTTGTTGATTTTTCTTTTTTCTTGGTTGATTTTCTTTTCTGTTTTTCTGTAAAAAAAAAAATATATATATATATATATAATAATAATGATAATAATAATGTTTTATTATTTTCATGAAATGCTATTAACATATTGCTATGTTGGGAACGCTGAAATATAGGATAATGAGTGACACCCTAGCAGGTGTCAAAAGGGGGACTTAAATTTAACACTATTTTATTTTATTCTGTTTTTAAATGAGCTGTTGTTCTCTTTTGACATGAGGGTTTTAAGTTCCTAGGTGGCTGGTAGCCAATCTAGTACATAGTGGGATCGAATGGAGGACATGAAGGTATTTTAAACTTTGTAACTGTTATATGATTCATTGCTGAATTTTTGTTCACACCCTTGGGGGTGTGAAAAAGGGGGATTGTTGGATTCTGTATTTTACATTATAGCCATTAGCATATATATGATTAAATATTATCTGATGTTGGTTGTGTGAGGTGTCTGCATTTGTGCACTGGAGCATCATTATGAGATTAAACAACTGCTTGCTACTTGCCTGTTTGTGTGTGACAAGAACTGAGTAACATGGTGTGACCTGCATGTTGCAAAACTGTAGTTAACAGCCCAGCAGATGCTTTGTCCTTGTGTTTGTATGTAACAATATTGAGTGTGACTTGCTGTATCTTACAAAGTTGTGATAGGGAGGGGTGGTCATCAAGAGGTTTAACTGAAATGGAAAAATACTGAACAACACAATAGCAAGAACTGAGCAACTGTTATAATTAGGGGGTGATACCAGAACAGTAGGAACCTAGACATCGACGGAGGGAGGACTCCAAGAAGCGCCAAGAGGCGGGGACCCGCCTGAGCGCCTGCGATAGGCTGGGCAAGTTTAAACCACGCCCAGCCTCTACTGTGATAGGCCAACAGACGGGTTGGAACTATGTCTATCACAGTATAAGAACAACTGTTTACATACATCTTGTCAGTTCTCTGTACTGCCCTGCGTGGTATTACAGTGAGCCCGTATATACGAAAGTTGCATTTGCCATTTATTACTTAGCAAATAAAAAATATAGTATAAAATCGGTGACTCATTGTTATATTTATCCTGATACCAGATTCGAATTTACGCAACCCTAACACATTTACTATTTGAATTGCTACTAACCATCTTCAGCATCTCTCCGTATCTTCTAATGGAAAACAGTGACATTTTGTGCCGTCTTCACCCAATTTCCTACAGTGCCTTGCGAAAGTATTCGGCCCCCTTGAACTTTGCGACCTTTTGCCACATTTCAGGCTTCAAACATAAAGATATAAAACTGTATTTTTTTGTGAAGAATCAACAACAAGTCGGACACAATCATGAAGTGGAACGACATTTATTGGATATTTCAAACTTTTTTAACTAATCAAAAACTGAAAAATTGGCCGTGCAAAATGATTCAGCCCCCTTAAGTTAATACTTTGAAGCGCCACCTTTTGCTGCGATTACAGCTGTAAGTCGCTTGGGGTATGTCTCTATCAGTTTTGCACATCGAGAGACTGAAATGTTTTCCCATTCCTCCTTGCAAAACAGCTCGAGCTCAGTGAGGTTGGATGGAGAGCATTTGTGAACAGCAGTTTTCAGTTCTTTCCACAGATTCTCGATTGGATTCAGGTCTGGACTTTGACTTGGCCATTCTAACACCTGGATATGTTTATTTTTGAACCATTCCATTGTATATTTTGCTTTATGTTTTGGATCATTGTCTTGTTGGAAGACAAATCTCCGTCCCAGTCTCAGGTCTTTTGCAGACTCCATCAGGTTTTCTTCCAGAATGGTCCTGTATTTGGCTCCATCCATCTTCCCATCAATTTTAACCATCTTCCCTGTCCCTGCTGAAGAAAAGCAGGCCCAAACCATGATGCTGCCACCACCATGTTTGACAGTGGGGATGGTGTGTTCAGCTGTGTTGCTTTTACGCCAAACATAACGTTTTGCATTGTTGCCAAAAAGTTCAATTTTGGTTTCATCTGACCAGAGCACCTTCTTCCACATGTTTGGTGTGTCTCCCAGGTGGCTTGTGGCAAACTTTAAACAACACTTTTTATGGATATCTTTAAGAAATGGCTTTCTTCTTGCCACTCTTCCATAAAGGCCAGATTTGTGCAATATACGACTGATTGTTGTCCTATGGACAGAGTCTCCCACCTCAGCTGTAGATCTCTGCAGTTCATCCAGAGTGATCATGGGCCTCTTGGCTGCATCTCCCATCAGTCTTCTCCTTGTATGAGCTGAAAGTTTAGAGGGACGGCCAGGTCTTGGTAGATTTGCAGTGGTCTGATGCTCCTTGGGATGTTTAAAGCTTGGGAAATCTTTTTGTATCCAAATCCGGCTTTAAACTTCTTCACAACAGTATCTCGGACCTGCCTGGTGTGTTCCTTGTTCTTCATGATGCTCTCTGTGCTTTTAACGGACCTCTGAGACTATCACAGTGCAGGTGCATTTATACGGAGACTTGATTACACACAGGTGGATTGTATTTATCATCATTAGTCATTTAGGTCAACATTGGATCATTCAGAGATCCTCACTGAACTTCTGGAGAGAGTTTGCTGCACTGAAAGTAAAGGGGCTGAATAATTTTGCACGCCCAATTTTTCAGTTTTGTCGTTCCACTTCATGATTGTGTCCCACTTGTTGTTGATTCTTCACAAAAAATTACAGTTTTATATCTTTATGTTTGAAGCCTGAAATGTGGCAAAAGGTCGCAAAGTTCAAGGGGGCCGAATACTTTCGCAAGGCACTGTATATAAAGTGCCACCAGGGACCGAACCAGTGTTGCCAACTCCTCAGTAAGGAAAGTAGCTATGGGCTGTCCTAAAAGTCGCTAAATGACGCCATCGCTTAATTTGCATAATTGGCCATGTGCATGTAATTGTGATGGACGCTGTAGGAGAGAGGAATAACGTCGTGGGAGAGACAAAAAAGTGAGTAAAAAACACCCTAAATATGTTGAGAACTACAAATGAACAAGCTGCAGAGAGTTGCACACTCAGCGAATAAGAACCAGATATTTGAGGCCATATGCCTCCTTCAGCACTTTATGGACCCCATTGTTAATCCCCGTCATAACAGAGGCATTGTCAGTCCCTACCTATCCCCAGGAGTTTCTCTTTTTTAAGACAACACTTCTCAAGGAAAGCCACAACAGCACGGGCTATAGATTTGGCATCTCCTCCCTCCAACAAGCCCCAGAAATGTTGATACAATTGTCTGCTTGGTGTCACTAAAGTACCTTATCACAACCCCCAGGTACTTAGAAACACTTACATCCGTGGACTCATTGAGGAGGCTGAAACGCTGGTCAACCACATCTACGACCAACTTTTTCAGAGAGTATGGTGCTAGAACACCATTAATCATTTCTGTGCACTTTGTCCTGCATTTTGAAGTGGGTAGCAGCAGTGGAGTTTGAGAATGCAGCTCTACATGCTTCTCCAATGTGATCACATGCCAGCATGGAACAGTGTTCAGCGATAGCTAATGCCATGGTGGTCTCAAGCCTTTTTTGCAGAGTAAATATTTTAACCATAACTGGCAGCTTGTTTTGGTGGAACTGTTATAAGGCTTTGCCTTTTGAGTATGTTTTTGAGTTGTCATGTGTTTTTACAGCACTATGTTTGGCGTAGAAATCAGCCTTACAATAGAGGCCGTATGCCCGTGTATCAACTTCAATAAACGGCTTCAACCAGCCTTTGAATTCAGGGTTTAATTCCCACTCCTCTCTGTATTTTTGAGTGTACAGTTTAGACTGAGACATGATGAGCTAGCCAGCTAAATGTTTAGCTTATGTCACAGAGAGGCACACACACAGTGGACAAGGTGAGTAAGTGACTGAGGCTGTGTGAGTCAAATGCAGTGATTTATTTTAGACAAAGAACATTTTACATTTACATCCCATCCTGAATGTAAGCCAGGGCGGGAACAGCCAGCGGCGGCCTCCCGCATGAGGAATGGGCCGCCTGTGAGTGCTTTGGGATGGGGTGGGGCTCACGGCAGAACCCACTGCTTGTTGAGAAGAGTAAGAACGATCGATACGTGCTTTCACGTCTGAGTCTTAGTCTCCAATAACACCAGAAAAAGTCGCTAGATTTGTCTCTAGTTGCTTTTTTTTGTGTTGCTAGATGGGTCTGAATACTCGCTAAATATAGCGACAAAGTTGCTAAGTTGGCAACGCTGGACCGAACAGCAGCTTGCTCTAGCTGCCATCTCGTTTCCATTTTGCGTAACTAATTTTACCTGCGATATGCTCTATCAACTTTCGCACTACCGCCTTCTCCTGCCCCCCAAAAATGAATCTGTGACATCAAGCTCCATATAAAGGCATTTCGTGACGTTCTTTTGTAGCAGGGTCCTTCCCCACGAGGGCGCACATGCGCAGTTGTTACTCATCTCCGCTGCTGAGGCAGTCGCCTTCATAAAATAATTACATAAAATAATAGCAAATGTTTTAGATGGAAAAGTACACATTCCCTGACTCAAAACCGATAGTACTTTTGACAAAAATAGCTAATTCGGCCATACGCTTTCAACAAAACAAAACATTCGCCCATACTGGCAACGGATCAGAGCGAGGCCTGCATCCAGCAACTTCATGAGTAACATGACCCATTTTTTCAGCTGTTTCAGTACAGCAGTACAGCACTACAGGGGAGGGAGAGGGCAACATCCACTGAACTAGTTTACATTTATGGAATCACTTGGGTGCTGTGGGATTTTGGGTGAACTTCTACTTTAAGAAGATGGAGCAGGACAAAGCAACCAGGATTTGAGGCCATTAGAGTTGCAAAATTCCAGTTACTTCCCCCTAAATTCCCAGGTTTTCCAGAAATCCTGTTTGGAGGATTCCAGATTTCCTGGGAATTTGGGGAAAGTTCCTGGAATTTTGCCACGCTAGTGAACATTGGCATTAACAGATAACACCTCCTCCAATTACTTTATTCATAACCAAAACAGCTTTACCTGCCGGTTTCAGGTTCTTGCCTCCCAGGTTGACTTCCACGGCAGTGCTGACCAGGATTCCGATGGTGCCGTTCTCAGAGGTCACCGGATCATCCATGGCTATGACAAAGGTTAACAGGGTCAAAGTTCATGCAAACAGAATGCAGTGATTTGATCTGTGATATCCTGACAGGTAAAACAATGTTTTCATGTTATATGAGTGAAATGTCTTTAAATGCCTACAACATGCTTGCTATCTAAAAACCTGACTTTTATCTCCAAGGTCATATATACTACATGGTCAAAGGTATGTGGACACCTGCTCGTCGAACATCTCATTACAAAATCATGGGCATTAATATGGAGTTGGTCCCTCCTTTGCTGCTATAACAGCTTCCACCTTCCTGGAAAGGCTTTCCACTAGATGTTGGAACATTGCTGCAGGGATTTGCATCCATTCAGCCACAGGAGCATTAGTGAGGTCGGGCACTGATGTTGGGCGATTTACCCTGGCTCACAGTCGGCTTTCCAATTCCTCCCAAAGGTATTAGATGGGGTTGAGGTCAGGGCTCTGTGCAGACCAGTTATGTTCTTCTATACCGACGTCGACAAACCATTTCAGTATGGACCTCGGTTTGTGCACAGGGGCATTGTCATGCTGAAAAATGAAAGAGCCTGCTCCCAAACTGTTGCCACAAAGTTGGAAGCAAGAATCGTCTAGAATGTAATTGTATGCTGTAGCGTTAATATTTCCCTTCAATGGAACTAAGGGGCCTAGCCCGAACCATGAAAGCAGCCCCAGACATTAATCCTCCTCCACCAAACTTTACAGTTCGCACTATGCATTCGGGCAGGTAGCATTCTCCTGGCATCTGCCAAACCCAGATTCATCCGTCGGACTGCCAGATGAAGCGTGATTCATCACTCCAGAGAACGCGTTCCTACTGCTCCAGAGTCCAATGGCGGCGAGCTTTACACCATTCCAGCCAATGCATTGCATTGCGCTTGGTGATCTTAGGCTTGTGTGCAGCTGCTCAGCCATGAAAACTAATTTCATGAAGCTCCCAACGAACAGTTATTGTGCTGACGTTGCTTCCAGAGGCAGTTTGGAACACGGTAATGAGTGTTGCAACCGGGGACAGACGATTTTTACACGCTACTCGCTTCAGCACTCGGTGGTCCCGTTCTGTGAGTTTGTGTGGCCTACCACCTCACGACTGAGCCGTTGTTGCTCCTAGACATTTCATCTTCACAATAACAGCATTTACAGTTTACCAAGGCAGCTCTAGTAGGGCAGACATTTTATGAACTGACTTGTTGGAAATGTGGCATCCTATGACGGTGCCACGTTGAAAGTCACTGAGCTCTTCAGTACGGGCCATTCTACTGCCATTGTTTGTAGCGTATATCAGTGTAGCGTATATCAGTGAGTGTTACTCACAGGCTCTGGGTGGAGCTCTGAACATATAGCCCTTGTTGTCAAGGCTGCGGCGGTAGTAGTTAGAGTTGAAGGGCTCAGGGTCCTCATCCCACGACTCAGCAGCCCTGGGAAGCACAGGACAACTCACATTCAAGCAGTATTGCTTGAGTATTCAACAGTATTGCTTGAGTAATGCGTAAGTATTCAAGCATACTCACATTCAACTACCATAATGCTCACAGACAGGAAAGGCATGCAATTATTAACAAACAAACAAACACAGTATATTTTATTAGCCAGAGTGATATCTGTAACTACTCAAAGACACACTCACGAGTTGGGGAAGACCCGGGTTACACCTCCATCTGTGGCTGCAAATAATGCCAGGAAACCATACCTGAAGCAAAAAGTAATTTAATTCACTCAGACGTTTCACATATTGTTATTATTCAAATTAATTGGTTTTAATATCAATGAAATAGGGCAATTATTTGTTGAATTCACTCACGTTTGGATATCCTTGTTCTTCCACACTCTAGATGCTAGCTGCCAGATGATTCCAGAATCCAAGATCAGATTGTGAATGAGGCCTTGATCACCTGTGAACACACAGTTAATGTAACCTGTCAGGATTTATAAAATATCATAGGTGAAAAAAATGTGCTTTTTGCACACTTCCATGTCATCTTCAGCAGTTCAAAGCTGGTGTAGTATGGTGAATGGCATTGCCCTTACCACTCTACAAACTCATTGACATAAAGAAGAGAAACTCACAGTCTTCAGATTCTGGTGTGATCTCCACCATGAGAGATAGGAAGTTCTCTAGGAACTGTGTGTTGTTGTCAGAGATGTGCAGACGCTTGCAGTATTCCCTAAAATAAGAATGGTTAGACAGAGATGAGACTACACACACAAAACTCTGTCTCTCACACACACACACACACACACACACACACACACACACACACACACACACACACACACACACACACACACACACACACACACACACACATCTCTGTACCTGGGAGCCAGGAACACGTGTCCCCCTGATTCAAAGGAGCTGGGCAGCAAAGATTGCAGATCTGCAACAGACAGAAAAAGTAATCAACCGCCCCTGTCATCAGGATCAGTGTCATCAAGCCGCACATAACGCCCTGGACCTGAGCTAAAGGGAGACAGCGGCTTTCTGGGTGGGCAGTGATACTCACACTGGAGCTGCAGCATCACATCACTCAGGTCTGCCTGGATGTAGTATTCACCGTAGGGCGGCAGTACCAGGCCCAGACTACAAGGGGCAGCATCCCCAACAGAAAACAAAGGAAAGTAATCAAAGTCTGAGGCTCAATAGAAGACACTACCGCCATTAAGCAGCTAGGTATAGAGTCCGTCCACCTACACTCTCAAACTTGTCATCTTCAGAAGTTCATATCCTATTGCTATGGTTACAATTACTAATCCTCTACCCTTCAACCCACACCTCCATCTCCTGCCTCCTCACCTGTAGTCTGTACCATTGATGGGTGTCCAGGTGTAACTCCGAACTCCCTCATCTATGTATCGCTGCAATGAAGTGGGAAAAGCCACATATTAAAATAGGTTTGCGTGTACGCTTACACGTAAGTGTGTTGATCAACCATACATGATCATGGCTGTTGGGTTACTGGGGTTGACAAAGTCATTACTGTGAATTAAGTGTGAAGTGAAGTATACCTGATATATTGCCTAGGTGTGAAGTAATTAACAAATATACACACTTGCCTCATCAATTGATTTTACAAGCGTCTTAATCTGCATGTCACCCGGTCTGCCATCAATCATATGTTTGCGGATCTGGAATGTAGAGATAGTATGTTACCTACGCAGTGTTCAGTGTTTAATTGCTATATTGTAATTATTTCGCCACTATAGCCTATTTATTGCCTTACCTCCCTTGTCCTATCTCATTTGCACACACTGTATATGACTTTTTCTACTGTATTATTGACTGTGTGTTTGTTTATTCCATGTGTAACTCTGTGTTGCTGTATGTGTCGAACTGCTTTGCTTTATCTTGGCTAGGTCGCAGTTGTAAATGATAACTTGTTCTCAACTAGCCTACCTGGTTAAATAAAGGTGAAATTATTATTATTATTTATTTAAATACGCTGTCGCATCTCTATGGTCTAACCCAAAAACATGTTTTAGAAAAGTAATCTCAGTAGGAAATATGCTAACATGATTGCCATTCGTAGCTAGATAGCTAGCTAAATTGGTTGTCTAGCAACACACATCTTAAGAAGATTCTTAAGAAGATATTTGAGAAGTTCGTAAGAAAATCATTGAATCTTAAAATATTGTTGAGGAATTGATTTCACAAACTATCTTATGAACTTCTTATTTTTTTTCTTTCTTTTTCTTTTCTTTTTTTTCTTTTTTTCTTGTGTAAGAAGTGTTTTGTGAATCTGGGCCCAGGTGTTCTTAATGTTTTGTATACTCAGTGTATATAGTTTATGGCACAGTACATGTCATTATACTCACTTCCTGTTTGGAACTGTCCTCCACCTCAGCATCCAGGAAGTCAAGTGTTACAGGCTCTGGTAGGTCGAGCAGCTGTTGCGAAAAAGCACCAGTCACATTAGGGATATCACAGCATCCCCATGTTTTACAGTAACACATTCAGTTGAATACATTTCAGTTGCATTCTATTTTCAGTTTAATACATGCAGTGGCAATCTTATCTCAGCTAATTGGAATGACATGCAATAAGCAATACACACTAGGTTCTATATCCAACCTACATCCAACCACATTCACTTTGTATAAAATCGAAATCTACAATCTATTTACAATGCTCCCTATAAACTGAACAGTGATCTTTCAGTGGGGGAATAAAGTATACATAACCTTTGGGTGAAGGTTTGGATGCAGGAGAAGGTATCCATTTGGGTCGATGGCGTATATGTACCCATTGGCTCCAAGCTGCAAAGGTACGGAGCAGAGAATAAATTATTACTTGTGTGCATGCAAGCGTGCGTGAAGTAAGATGTGATGCGGTATACTGACGTTGTATCGGGGCGTCAGCTTTTTGATTTCGTCCAGATGCACGTCCACCCCCATGACACCTAATATGAGCTGATTCTGTGGAGAAAACAACCAGTAAAAAAAAACACTCAAGAAATTGTGATTCATTGAAGAAAGATTGTCGATTAGGTCAACGTGAACTGTTTTAAATGACTGCACCTGTGAGTTTCCATCCACGGTGAGATTAAAAACAGGCATGGTCCCAGTAAAAACAAGTCCCAGACCCTATATAGAAACAAGAGAAACAGAAGAACAAAACTTTAAGTGTTTTCCCTAATAGTCCTCCCCCACACTACCAACATAAAACATCATAATCCAGGCCTAGGCTTAATCTGTGTCTAGGAAACCGCCCCAATGTGTCTAAATTGAGCAATGGCAACTGACTATATGATTACAGGAGATTGTAATGCTTAGAAATCAGATGTGGTTATATTATCATCCACCTTCAGAGCACTTGTAAGGGTCGATGCCGGAGATGAGAAGCAGGTACGGGGAGTCAAACATTGAATCGGGAATAGACATAGAACAAAACAGGACCAGCATTAGCACACGGGTAAACAAGAACGTATGACAATCAATGCAGAAGCAGGGAACAGAGCGGGGAACCAGACAGATATAGGGAACGTAATGACAAAGATGATTGTGTCCAGGTGAGTCCAATAATCGCTGATGCGCGTGACGGGGGGACGGCAGGTGTGTGTAATGATGATGGCAGGAGTGCGCCATGCTGAGGAGCTTGGCGCGCTCGAGCGCCAGGGGAGAACAGTGGAAGCAAGGGTGGGAGCACTCAATGGTATGTCTCTGTCAGTGGACTATGTGTATATACTGCAGGGTCAACTTCCCCTTAGAATCAACTTCTCTGGTTTTAAAACAGCCTATGTGGCATCGATATGAGTCAGAAACATTAATTATAGTGTAAAAATTGACTACAAGGTGTAAATAGGATAATTTTGGTCAAGAAGTCAGTCTCGTCCAAATTTGAGTTTGGTAAGTGACTGCGTCATGACTTACTTGAGGGTTTGGTTTGGATTATAATTCTGTCAACATTTCTTGCCCCCTTTTGCCTTTTAACACATGGTGCCACCATAATTTTGTTGAAAATACTGGGCGAGTTCGCTTTGTATGGCCCGGTGCCCTGGGTGGACAGAGAACTCTCCTTAGGAGGACCAATGGAATGGTCGAAAATGAGCAAACTCCGCCCACCCGGGGCACTCAAAACCAGTGGTGTAAAGTACTTAAGTAAAAATACTTTAAAGTACTACTTAAGTCGTTTTTTGTACTTGGCTATTTATATTTTTGACAACTTTTACTTTTAATGCACTACATTCCTAAAGAAATTAATGTACTTTTTACTCCATATATTTTCCCTAACACCCAAAAGTACTTATTACATTTCAAATGCTTATCAGGACAGGAAAATGGTCCAATTCACGCACTTATCAAGAGAACATCTCTGGTCATGCCTACTGCCTCTGATCTGGTGGTCTCACTAAACAAAAATGCTTCATTTGTAAATTATGTCTGAGTGTTGGAGTGTGAGCCTGGCTATCCGTAAATTTTAAAAACAAGAAAATGGTGCCTCTGGTTTACTTAATATAAAGAATGTGAAATTATTTATACTTTTACTTTTACTTTTGATACATTTTATATTTTAGCAATTACATTTACTTTTTATACTTGAGTATATTTAAAACCAATTACTTTTAGACTTTTACTCAAGTAGTATTTTGCTGGGTGACTTTCATTTTTACTTGAGTCATTTTCTATCAAGGTATCTTTACTTTTACTCATGTATAAAAATTGGGTAGTCTACTTTTTCCACCACTGGAACTCGCCCACTGGAACCTCTTCCCCAGACAAGACGTGTGAGAAAATGGGCTTTTCTAGAGAAAACGTTTCTAGAGAAAATGGGCTTCCAGAAAGTTGTTCAACAATCTTGGGCAGATGGCCAGGATATGGATTACATCTGACTAGTTTCTTCTTGGGCTGTCAACCATCAAACAGCTACATGTCATTATCGGCTACGCTGCTATGATACTAGGCTGTGATCCTGTGATGTAACTAACTAAATACACAGCCCTTTCGCTTATTGGTAATGTCAGAGAAAGATTTGCATAGATATTGTTGAACCTGAAGAAAGGTTTTATCCCTGCTAGCTAACATTAGCTAGCTAGCTCATACCCAAGCAAACAACATGTTTGATGCATGGTACCAGCTTGCTTTCAATGTTTCAACTCAAAATGGGGAGCTACTTTCCTTGTTTGTTGTGATTGAGTGGCAAAGACAAACCCAAAGCAAGACCCACCTCAAACCACACCCCCAAGACAACTCTTGTTTGCCTTCAGTCATGGCCGCTAGCATTTCTTAATAAGCATTGATAAAGAATGTGGCCAAAGCAGGAAGTGCAGTCACCCTTTAAGCCCAATGTAGATGAATTAGCATGAGTGCCAGTCTGTTTGTGCTATCATGCCAACTCTTTGTCACTCAATGTCATACCAAACAGCAACTGACTGCAATGAAGTTGGCATGATTGCACAAACAGACTGGCATTCAGGCTATAGATTAGATATAGATGAATGTTCAGAGCTAGGTGACCTCACCAAGGCATCCTGATAGACATTGGTCCACTGAACCTGCTTGGCACGGCTGCCTGCCAGGACCATGGGGCGGCCCAGCACATCCAGGTACTCCTGGTAACAACACACAGGAATAGCAAACAGTCAGGCATCAGCTGTGTAGCAATTCTGATGTTACACATTCTGTAGCTTGTGTCCCAAATGGCACTGTATTCCCGTTATAGTGCACTACTTTGGACCAGGGCACACAGTGCTCTGGTTAAAAGTAGTGCACTATGTAGAAAATAGGGTGCCATTTGGGACGCCTCCATGCTGATGTTACACAGGAAACTGAAAAGTATTTCACATGACTACGCGCTGTTGCTGATGGAAAGATGCTCAGTGGAGTTTGTCTAACTTGATATCTTTGCCTGTCATCCAGCTGTAAGTGAAAACACTTCAGAGTAATAACCTCAGGGTAATAATATATACGCTACAGTAGAGTCAGTCTCCGGCAAACAACAACAATTCCAGGAAGCAGTGCCAGGAGGAGAACTGGCTGACCCAGGATCAGCTGTGTAAGAGGCACTAGACAAACCCACCTGGGTGTTAATCCTTATGGCACAGATGGAGCGGATCTCAAAATAGAAACCTAGAGGGAGAGCAGAGAGAGAGTTGGAGAGGAGAGAGAGAGAGGGGGGGATAAAAAGAGAGATAGGAGGAGAAACAGAGCTCACAATTATGGCACAGATGAGGGAGAGTGAAGATGGATGTTGTGTATCAGGCGCTTAAAACCTAGGCTAGGGGTTATAAACTGAAAGGCTACAGTAACTTCTCTTAAGCAAACAAGTGTCATGTTTATTAGGGCACAAGGAAATGAAAACGGCCATTTTGTTACAATCCCCTACTGCATCTATTTTTGGACAAGTTAAGAGGGATCTTCACTGATGCTGTTAGGAAAAATAGCCCCTGCACAGATCCCACTCACCTTTATTGGCACACGCAATCCATTGCAAGGGTGTGACATCATAGTTGTGCTGCCCCACAGAGAATGTAAAGACCCGCACCTTAGGAAAAAGAGAATTCAAAGAACCCATTCATCTTTATTCTGGGACATTAACACAGAGATACACGGCCAACTGTGATGTCCATTGTGGTATCCTTTGACCAGAAATCCCATTTGGAAGATTCCTGTAATCAGGAGGAAATAAGCAGGAATGTTTTAA
This sequence comes from Oncorhynchus mykiss, assembly GCF_057628025.1. Classification (NCBI taxonomy): domain Eukaryota; kingdom Metazoa; phylum Chordata; class Actinopteri; order Salmoniformes; family Salmonidae; genus Oncorhynchus; species Oncorhynchus mykiss. The sequence goes on from NC_143038.1 coordinate 32,133,483, forward strand.
GCCCTGGTGATGCCTTTATGGATTCCAAGAATGAAGTCATCAATAAATAAGGAAGAATGAAGTTACCAATGAAATAGTGATTGAAATGTTTTGTGTGTGTGTTTTGTTTCTGAGAAACAGACCGTTTTGTTGGGCCAATTGTACTGCTCAAAGATGTCCTGAGCTCGATCCTCTCCTCCATCAGTGAACAGCATGATTATTTTATTGCAGTGAGCTCGCGGGACATTCGTCTTCTAGAAAGAGAAACAGAAAGAGTGTGTGCTAACATTAATAAAAAACACAGCAAGTGAATGATTAACAGAGAAAGTAAATATGTGATGAATAAAGCAGGCAAGAGGGCCAAAGGGCACCCTATTTAAAAATAGGGATCTGGTAAAAAGTAGTGCACTATATAGGGAATAAGATGAGCTGCTCCCCTAATATGGCTTTCACTATGATGCCCTACAAAGGCAATGAGCAGTAACTATGCAAACAGTGAAACTGAGAAAAATGTCTTAAAGTGTATTTGCTGTCCAGCCAAATTCAGCATGTTGTAGGTAGATACAGTATGTGATAATGCACTGATGTTTTATCTTATTATGAAGTAATGTGTTATGCATGTCAACCATGACCACTGATTTGACCTATGACCCATAAAATGCAGATACTGCACTCTGCCTTTGTATGACCTTAAACAACTATACTGAACAAAAATAGAAACGCAACATGCAACAATTTCAACGATTTTACTGAGTTACAGTTCAGATAAGGAAATCAGTCCATTTAAATGAATTAATTAGGCCCTAATCTATGGAATTCACATGACTGGGCAGGAGCGCAGCCATGGGTGGGTCTGGGAGGGCATAGGCCCACCCACTGGGGAGCCAGGCTCAGCCAATCAAAATGAGTTTTTCCAGTCAAAAGGGCTTTTTTTCGCCATTAGTTACGAACTATTTAATCACAGAAATGTTTATACTTTTAAGAAATGTTTGACTTTGTATAACTATCATTTTTACACTGTCATTTCCTTTGTTAGCTAGTTTTTACATATTTAGTTTGCTATCTTTCTTGCCATTGTAGGCTCTGCCCTAATTTATGTGCTCTCTATCACCTCTGGGTCCGCATGGCAAATGGCCCTGAACCCAAGGAAAGCACAGAGGACAATGCCTTCACCTCTGGGTCCGCATGGCAAATGGCCAGGAACACAAGGAAGGCACAAAGGACAATGCCTTCACCTCTGGGTCCGCATGGCAAATGGCCAGGAACACAAGGAAGGCACAAAGGACAATGCCTTCACCTCTGGGTCCGCATGGCAAATGGCCAGGAACACAAGGAAGGCACAAAGGACAATGCCTTCACTTCTGGATCCGCATGGCAAATGGCCAGGAACACAAGGAAGGCACAAAGGACAATGCCTAAGGACTAGACAGCCATTTCCCTTATGAGGAGCCAAAATGTTATACTCTCTGTTACAGTATACAGAGGACTGACTATTGAATGTGTGATATAATAATACTATAGTATCCATGTTTGGTATCTATCTGAAATGTGTTCACTGAGGATAACTCTGATGCTATCTATATGGATGTATGGTCTCTGTAGTAACTTGTAAAGGGTGAACTCTAAATGACTCTATGCAAGAGTTTTATGGTCGTCTCTGGAATTGGTCTCATCCCCCACACAAACCTTTAGAATCTATGCTGTCACACCCTGTGGAGATTGGGCTTGGTGGTCAGGTCACGCTAAACTTGGTATCGTTTGATTGGTCTATGATGGTTAGTTGTGGGTTGAAAGAGTTTCACCTGAAGATGTTATGGATGGAATTAAATTCCTTTGTCCTCTCTCTTATCCTGTTTCCAGTCTATGGAGGAAAGTTGATCAATTCTCATTTCCCAGGCTTCTAGGGCTCTGGTCTAGTAGGCATCTCTTTGCTCATGCTTTGTCTTGTAAGTTAACCTTAGGATTTATATGCCTAGAATTAGGTTTTGTTAATGTCAGTATTGCTGTCACGACTTCCGCCGAAGTCGGTCCCTCTCCTTGTTTGGGCGGTGTTCGGTGGTCGACGTTGTCAACCTTCTAGCCATCACTGATCTATTTATCATTTTCCATTGGTTTTGTCTTGTATTCCTTCACACCTGGTTCCAATCCCATCAATTACATGTGTATTTAACCCTCTGTTTCCCCTCATGTCCTTGTCTGGGATTGTTTGTTTGTATGTTTGTGTATTATGTATTGGTGCACGACGGGTTCTTGTACCCACTTTTATTTATTTTGTATTTTGGTTTTGGAGTTTTGTTATAGTTTATTAAATGACTCCATTTATACCAAGTTCAATTCTCCTGCGCCTGACTTCCCTGCCACCTACACACATGTTGTTACAATTGCCTTGTAATATAAGTATGTGAATCCATTCATTTTACAAAGTTATTGCACATGGTTTTACTATAATGTTAAACGGTATTCAGATATTCAGTTTATTAACCTTTGATCATATTAATTGCAAAGTCTTATTACAAATTGCATGTGATGTACAGTTGAAGTCGGAAGTTTACATTCACTACAGTCCCTCCTGCAGCAAAGTACCCCCACAACATGATGCTGCCACCCCCGTACTTCATGGTTGGGATGGTGTTCTTCGGCTTGCAAGCCTCCCCCTTTTTCCTCCAAACAAAAAGATGGTCATTATGGCCAAACAGTTCTATTTTTGTTTCATCACACCAGAGGACATTTCTCCAAAAAGTAAGATCTTTGTCCCCATGTGCAGTTGCAAACCATAGTCTGGCTTTTTTATGGCGATTTTGGAGCAGTGGCTTCTTCCTTGCTGAGCGGCCTTTCAGGTTATGTCGATATAGGACTCGTTTTACTGTGGATATAGATACTTTGTACATGTTTCCTCCAGCATCTTCACAAGGTCCTTTGATGTTGTTCTGGGATTGATTTGCACATTTCGCACCAAAGTACGTTCATCTCTAGGAGACAGAACGCGTCTCCTTCCTGAGCGGTATGATGGCTGCGTGGTCCCATGGTGTTTTTACTTGCGTACTATTGTTTGTACAGATGAACGTGGTACCTTCAGGTGTTTGGAAATTGCTCCCAAGGATGAACCAGACTTGTGGAGGTCTACAATTTATTTTCTGGGGTCTTAGCTGATTTCTTTTCATCTTCCCATGATGTCAAGCAAATAGGCACTGAGTTTGAAGGTAGACCTTTAAATACATCCACAGGTACACCTCCAATTGACTCAAATGATGTCCATGAGCCTATCAGAAGCTTCTAAAGCCATGACATAATTTTCTGGAATTTTCCAAGCTGTTAAAAGGCACAGTCAACTTACAGTGTGTAAACTTCTGACCCACTGGAATTGTGATACAGTGAATTATAAGTGAAATAATCTGTCTGTAAAGAATTGTTGGAAAACTTACTTGTGTCATGCACAAAGTAGATGTCCTAACCGACTTGCCAAAACTATAGTTTGTTAACAAGAAATGTGTGGAGTGGTTGAAAAACCAGTTTTAATGACTCCAACCGAAGTGTATGTAAAGTTCCGACTTCAACTGTATATATATAATATGCATATACACTGAGTGTACAAAACGTTACTACAAAGTCTGATTTCGGTCAAAATTGTAAGAAAATGTGTAGTTACTGATGTTTTCAATCATACGACATTACACTCTCAGCCGTCTCTTATCCCCAGGTGCACATTCGTTAACTAACGCACAGGGTGATTTAGAGCAAGGCAAGGTTGATACTGTAACTGTAAAGTACATTTAAGCAATAAGGCAAGAGGGGGTGTGGTATATGGCCAATATACCACGGCTAAGGGCTGTTCTTAGGCACGATGCATCGCGGAGTCATTGAGAGCCGCTCTTAAATGTTCTGCTGGTTGGCCTGTTATCTGTAATGAAATGTCCTTCATGTGTTTGCTCAAAGAACAACATTGCAAGCACACACATTTTCTTTGGAAAATGTCCTTGTCTATTTAATAGTAGAAGCCCTAAAGAATTGGGAATCACTTGTACAGAATGCGGTCGTTCAGAGTGTTGAGCTTGAAGTCATTTACGTTTAGTAGCTGATTGAAGGCAAAGTGGAAACCAGACTTGTAGTCTGTGGTGCCTTTAGCTTGCATGAGCTTTACAGCCTCTTTGAAGATCTTCTTGTTGCGAACGTTGGCCTGGACCAGGTGTTTGAAGCAAGGGACCACTGCCTCGGCCTTTTCATTAAACTGAAACAAGAAAGGAGAGAGAAAGACAGAGCAGAAGTGGGATTGAGGAACAACAATGAGAGAGCAGGCTAGATAGAGAGCAAGAGATAAAGACAGTGAGAGAGCAGGCGAGATAGACAGCAAGAGATAAAGACTGTTAGTGAAGGAGGAAATTGGTTATGAACAAATGAATAACCGTTCATATGAGTGATTGCTGTGTTGTTTAAGGTTGTGCAACATGTTTTGTGCTGATATCTATAAAAATAGTATGAAATAGAATTCTCCAAAAAAACAAATGTATAACCAATGAAATGTCAATCCCAGGTGTAACTACAGTAACTACCACACTATCACAGACACACTCACCCTGGCCACGTTGACATAGTCGTCATCAGACAGAGTGTCCAGCATCTCCATCACTGATGACTTGATCAGCTTCAAAGTGAGGCCGCTCACACTGCCACTCCTGAGGGGGGACAGGTATTATGAGACACACACACGCACGCACACACACTGCACTCTCTTATAATGTAACCAGTCATTTTGGTACTAAAGTTATTGGAACTTTAAATTAGAAAACTCACACATCAACGAGTATGATCATGTCTTTGGGGGATGAAGCCCCTTGGATGTACCTTATGAAAAAGAATGAAGAATTCTCAAAATGAACTCTTCAGCCATAATCAAAATCAATTATTAAAAGAGAACAGAATAGGTAACACATACCATGGCCTTCTCCTCACATCATAAAGGTCGATCTTATCAGGGGCCCTCCACGGTGTGGCTACAGATAAGGCAATAAAAACATACAGAATTGTAACTTGCAGTTTTTATTTGCCCCTACCAGTATGCCACAAAAATAATATTTGATATATATAAGACAATGGAGGAAATATTGTATTTACATTGCATAGGTTTTATGGTATTACTTTGAGTTTTTGTAACCTTCAAGTAAGCCCTCTTTGAGGAAGTAGATGCTTAAAGGACCAGTGCAAAAACCTGACTTTCCTGTGTTTTATATATATTTCCACACCATGAGGTTGGAATAACACTGTGAAATTGTGAAAATTATGAGAACGCGTAAGAGCTGTTTGCAGTAAATTAGTTAATAGACCAACAGAGTTCCTTACCTCTCTACCATTAACAGCTAGTTTTCACCTCCCCACTCAGACCCCTCCCAGACAGTCCTAGCAAAACTAGCTTGAGAAATTGTTCTTTGCCAAAAATCAATTTTAGTTTATTTTTGACAATTTTAATTGAAACAAATCACAGTAAGGTACTTCATTGTTGCCTAGAAATGATAGATATATCAGGTTTATAGCTAGAAACTCAGCGAGTGCATCCCAAATGGTACCCTATTCTCTATATACTGTAGTGCAGTTGTAGGGGCCCTGGTAAAAAAGAATTGTGCACAATATAGGGAATAGGGTGCCCTAGTTAAAAAATAAGGCACTATAAAGGGAATAGGGTGACATTTGGGATGCAGAATATGAGACAGAGGGGGGTTATTATGGAACACTTCAATTGTGCAGACTGGCTGACATTAAGCTTAGTTTCACAACCCAGCATATTTCCAACCATTCATATAACCATTCACATTTAAGTAAACTTGTATTGCTTTACAGTATATTGCATTGTCGCAAAGGAAAGGACCAAAGACATCCTATAATTCTAATAAGGGCATCCTGTATGTCCTGTAATAAGGGCATCCTGTAATAAGGGCATCCTGTATGTCTTGTAATAAGGGCATCATGTATTCTTGTAATAAGGACATGTACCTGGGTAGTAGCGAGTGACCCCAGTGGCGCTACCAAACGCCTGCCAGAGTAGTGAAGGATCCTCTTGACTGTTCTCCATAAACACCTTCTCCAGCGCCTGGGTCCAGTTCAGCTCATTTAGAATCACTGGGGCTGAAGGGAAAGACCAGGTAGAAGACGGATTGGTCTCAATTACAGTGCCTATAGAACGTTTACACCCCCTTGAACTTTTTCACATTTTGTTGCGTTACAAAGTGGGATTAAACTGGATTTAATTGCAAATTTTGTCAACGATCTACACAAAATAAAATAAATGAAAACTAAAACACTAATATACCTTGATTAGATAAGTATTCACCTCCTGAGTCAATACATGCAAGAAACACCTTTGGCAGCGATTACAGCTGAGTCTTCTTGGGTAAGTCTCAAAAGAGCTTTGCCCACTGTATTGTGCAATATTTGCCCATTAATCTGTTGAGACTATTTGACTTGAGCTCGTTTTAGTTGCATAATGAGTCCGTTTATGATTTCATAATCCCATTATCAGTAGTAATAACTTGTTATTGGTTAGGATGTTGGAGCTGGAGAGTGTTATTGCAGCAACAAAGGGAAGTCCAGAAAGTATTTTAATGTCCAGATACGCTAAATGACCAAAAGTATGTGGACACCTGTTCGTCGAACATCTCATTCCAAAATCATGGGCATTAATATGGAGTTGGTCCCCCCTTTGTTGTTATAACAGCCTCAACTCTTCTGGGAAGGTTTTCCACTAGATGTTGGAATATTGCAGCGGGGACTTGCTTCCATTCAGCCACAAGAGCACCAGTAAGGCCGGCACTGATGTTGGCCGTTTAGGCCTGGCTCGCAGTCTGCGTTCCAATTCATCGATGGGGTTGAGGTTAGGGCTCTGTGCAGGCCAGCCAACTTCTTCCACACCAATCTCGAAAAACCATTTCTGTATGGGCCTCGGTTTGTGCACGGGGGCATTGTCATGTTGAAACAGGAAAGGGCCTTCCCCCAAACTGTTGCCACAAAGTTGGAAGGACAGAATCGTCTAGAATGTCATTGTATGCTGTAGCGTTAAGATTTTCCTTCGCTGGAACTAAGGGACCTAGCCCAAACCATGAAAAATAGCCCCAGATTCCTCCTCTACCAAACTTTACAGTTGGCACTATGCATTGGGGCAGGTAGTGTTCTCCTGGTATCCGCCAAACTCAGATTTGTCCGTCGGACTGCCACATGGTGAAGCGTGATCCATCACTCCAGAGAACGCGTTTCCACTGCTCCGGAGTCCAATGGCGGCGAGCTTTACACCACTCCAACCAACGCTTGGCATTGCACATGGTGATCTTAGGCTTGTGTGTGGCTGCTCGGCCATGGAAACCCATTTCATGAAGCTCACCGACAAACAGTTATTGTGGTGACGTAGTGAGTGTTGCAACCGAGGACAGATGTTTTTTTATGTGCTACGCGCTTCAGGACTCGGTGGTCCCATTCTGTGAGCTTGTCTGGCCTACCACTTCGCATCCACTTCACAATAACAGCAGTTACAGTTGACCGGGGTAGCTATACCAGCACATGCATTTGACAAACTGACTTGTTGGTGCCACGTTCAAAGTCACTGAGATCTTCAGTAAGGCCATTCTACTGCCAATGTTTGTCTATGGAGATTGCATGGCTGTATGCTCGATTTAATATGCCTGTCAGCAATGGGTGTGGCTGAAATACTCATTTGGGGTGGGGTGTCCAGGGGGTGTCCAGGGGTGTCCATGTACTTTGTATATATATTGTAGGTCATTGTCCTCCTGAAAGGTGAATTCCTCTTTTAGTGTCTGGTGTAAAGTGGACTGAAGCAGGTTTTCCTAGGATTTTGCTTGTGCTTAGCTCCATCCCTTTTCTTTTCATTCTGAAAAAGCCCTCAGTCTTTGCCGATGTCAAGCATACCTATACCATGATGCAACTACACCATGCTTGATGTGTGTGGGTGGTCTAATACATCATCCACAGCATAATTATTAACTTGACCATGCTTAAAGATATATTCAATGTCTGATTTATTATTGGTACCCATCTACCAATCACTGCCCTTTTCTTTATGAGGCTTTCGAAAAGCTCCTGGGTCTTTGTATTTAAATCTGTGATTGAAAAGTTTTAGTTCTGAACTAATTTAGACTTGCCTAAACAAACGGGGTGAATACTTATGTAATGACTATATTTTTGTTATTTAATTTGTATTAATTTGTAAAAATGAGTAGAATATTTTTTTACTTTGACAATATGGAGTATTTTGTGAAGATCAATGATGAAAAAATAGAACTAAATATAATTCATTCGCACTTTTTAAAGCAAGAAAATGTGAAAAAAGTTCAAGGGGGTGAAGACATTTTATAGGCTCTGTACCTGTGAAGGAGCATGGTGTGGTGGTAGTGTTGCGGTCTCCTAAGTGCATAATCCCACCTCTACCGCCACAACATTTCTGTTCTCCAGTGCTTGACATGGGCAGGAGCTCCCCAGAGAGGAGTACAAGCACCTCAAATTTTGTGCTACTTGAGCTCTTGTTCCTCTTATTGAATATTAGCTCAAAAGTATTGTGGAGCTCCTGCACCTAAATATAAACAGTACTGGCACCCAAAATTGAGTTCCGGTACCTATTGAGTCCAAGTCAAGCACTGCTGTTCTCCCCTCTTCTAACTTGTAAACATTATACTTTCCACCTGTCTAAATTAAGATCGAAAAACACTCTAGCCCTTTACACACACAAAGCATTTGGTATGGAGTTTCTCTGCACCAAAAACATTATCACAAGCATAATTGAGGAGACAAACTATGCCAAAATATTAGTTGTTTCACAACCATTGTGTCAAATGTGTTGTACATCAGTTGTACTACCCAAGTGTGTACAGGGCCATAGTCTCAACTGAGCAGCAAATGACTGCTAAATAACATAATAACAAGACATTCACTGTCCATTGCACTAATGTGAAACTCACCTCCTTTGTAGATGTCTGTGGGGATCTGAACGGCTGTGAAGGAGTAGTTGACCTTATTTTTGAAGTTAGGGTCATACACAAACTCCACCTGTAGTGGAGGGCTCACTGTTTCCCCATCACCATCTTGCAGGGAGTACTGCTAACACACGTACACACGTAGATACATACACACACACGCACACACACATACACACACAGACACACAAACACACACAATATTACTACCACTTCATTCTTCAACAGATTTCAAAAGCTTTATCAACAAATGAGAGAGGATGTGTAGAAATGAGCTTTTCACTATCTACTCACATAGTCTAGCTCTGCCTTGGAATCGTAATACGTCATGTTCCACTCCTGGTAAAAATCCAAACAAAACAGACATATAACATGGGTGATGACAAGTTGGCCTAGAGTTGCAAGGCTAACGGTAATTTATCATAGATCTGGAATCGTAAGTAATTTTGGTAATTAACAGGTAATCTATGGTAACTTTGGTAATTTATAAAAATGTATTCATTTATAGTAGTCATTTTTTGTATGTGTCCATATTGACCTTGAGTTTCTAGTGGATAGACCATATAGTTCAAGTGAAAATAGCCTAATTAATGAAAAAAAAGCATCTAGTCATCAATGGCATTATTTTCAATGAACCAAGCAACTCTTCCAACTATTGACTTTTTTCACAACTGCCACCAGTTTGACGCCAAAACATTTAAAACAAAGACATATTGAGATAGTAAAATAAATAAAAGTATGTCAAAAAATATATATGATATTTAATGATGAAAACCTCACAAACACCAACGGTATTCACTAAGTTGATGGTTTATATTTAGGATAATGTTTTACAGCTTTGTCATTTTATTTTATTTGGCCTATATTATATATTTTACATGTGATAAGGCCATACAGAGGACCAGAAATAATTACAGACACCTGTGATTATCTGGAATATCTAAAAAGGCCCCTAGATGTAATCTGATAAAATGAAATAAAAACTTGAAAGTTACCAAACTTCTGGTAAACTTGTAAAGTTTCCAGTAATATACCATCCCTGGGCAACCCTAAGTTTGTCAGAATCTTATAATAGGGTAACCAGAGTTAACGACCATACTCCCTCAACAAGTATAAAATAAATTGGAAATACTCATCTAAACAAACTGTCCTGCTGTCATGAAGGAACACCACAAACTACACCCCTGTATTTCATACAATACAACAGTGTGGTAAAACCCACTGAATCATCCAACCAAACTCCTTTTTTATTGGTGCATGAGGTTGGGAAGAGTTGTTACTTGTGAGCTATGCTGGTTCATACACAGAGAGCGAGCCAGTGGTGGTGAGGCTCACAGAGGGAGTCACTGCAGCTGGGAGGGCTGGGGTGGGGTGGTGTGGCGAGGGGAGGGAGGGAGGGAGGATGGGGGATGAGTCCACAGGGCCTGTCCTACCTCAATGAGCTAATGGACCAAACCATGTGGAAAAGTGGAATGTCAATGTGTGTAGGACTCAGCAGTGCTCCCCCTCAGCAGTGCTCCATCCCTGAGCTCCGTCCTCTGCCTCTGGTGATCTCAGAACATCCTGGCTGTAATAATGACTGACTGTGCGCAAGGATGGATGATTGATGATGCAGTGTGGCATGGGATGAGCGCAATCTAATCTTTGCAAATCTGTGTAGATTACTAGGAAATAGTACTATTGGACTCCAGCGGCTGTAGTGGTGGTAAACAGACATGGTGGTAAACCTTTGAGTTTCATGGTGAATAAGGGGCCTGGAATCTGATGAGAAGAAGAAGAGGAAGAATACATGGGACTTATAAAGTGCTTATCAAGGACCCAAAGTCACTTTACAATTGTAGAAACAAAAAAAAAAAAAACAGATATCCAAAGAAAACAATGGCAGACTAAAAAGCAGGGAGAAAAATCATGAAACAAAGAGAAGGTTGGGGTAGAGCTCAAGGAAGGGTAAGAGTGTGATGTGTCAGTGTATGAGTGAACCAGCGGGTGTTGTGTGTGTGGGGGTGTTCTTGGTTTTACTGTCCTTGTGGGGACCAGAAGTCCTCACAAGGATAGTAAAACCAGGAAAATTCGGACAAGTGGGAACATTTCACCTGTCTCCACATTAAAAGGCTATTTTAGACTTAGGGGTTAGGTTTAGGGTTACAATTAGGGATAGATTTAAGGTTAGGGGTTAGGTTTAGGATTTAGGGTTAGGTTCAGGGTTAAGGGTTTGGGGTTAAGGTTAGGTTAAAGGTTAAGGAATCAATTGTTTATTCCCCACAAGGATAGTGATGGACAGAGTCAGAGGGAGTTCCAGGGCCTGGTTACAGTATGTTACGGATACAGGTATCCTGTGTCTGTGTGTGTATCCTGTGTGTGTTTCTTTTCTCTCCTTCTCCCCTCACAGGTGAAAATCATCACTTCCCAATCAGTCACCAATCCAATCCTCAATCAGAAGACACACCTCCTCCTGTTTCCTACCCTATCACAGTTCCTTCCCCATGGTTTAAAAACCCCATCAGTTGTTTGCTCTGGAGCTCAATCTCTCTGTAAATGCCAATGTATGTAGAGGTCGCTGTGGTTCACGCTCTCTTTGTGTATTAACCTCTCTTTTGTTTGAGCACCTCCAAATCACTTTCATCTCCTGTGAGTATTGTTTTTGCGTATGGTGTTTGCTGGTGGGAAAAGGGGAAACCAAGACAAGTCGCCCATGGGCTTACACTACCCGTAGGTAGACTTTGTTAAATACACTAGTTAGACCTGGGCGGACCACCCACTGTATTTTTGGTTAGCTGTTGTTGAAATAGGCTAGTCTAGCTTAGGGGTGTTTTTGAATGCTTATTGTTTCTTTCCTTGGGTCCAGCTCAGCCCCTTTTCCTGCTCCCTCCATTACCGTGTGTTTATTAATAAACCTTGAGTTTGACGGTAGATTTCAGTTGTCCTGGTTATTTCGTTCACACTTTTACTTTGTCACAATTATAATTTGCATGAGTTGTTACGGGTCTCAAAAGCTCTATTTTTGTCTCATCAGACCACATGACCTTCTCCCATCCAGATGGTCATTGGTAAACTTCAGACGGGCCTGGACATGCGCTGGCTTGAGCAGGGGGACCTTGCGTGCGCTGCAGGATTTTAATCCATGACGGCGTAGTGTTACAAATGGTTTTCTTTGAGACTGTGGTCCCAGCTCTCTTCAGGTCATTGACCAGGTCCTGCCGTGTAGTTCTGGGCTGAACCCTCACCTCCCTCATGATCATTGATGCCCCACGAGGTGAGATCTTGCATGGAGCCCCAGACCGAGGGTGATTGACCGCCATCTTGAACTTCTTACATTTTCTAATAATTGCGCCAACAGTTGTTGCCTTCTCACCAAGCTGCTTGCCTATTGTCCTGTAGCCCATCCCAGCCTTGTGCAGGTCTACAATTTTAGCCCTGAAGTCCTTACACAGCTCTCTAGTCTTGGCCATTGTGGAGAGATTGGAGTCTGTTTGAGTGTGTGGGCAGGTGTCTTTTATACAGGTAACGAGTTCAAACAGGTGCAGTTAATACAGGTATTGAGTGGAGAACAGGAGGGCTTCTTAAAGAAAAACTAGCAGGTCTTTGAGAGCCGGAATTCTTACTGGTTGGTAGGTGATCAAATACTTATGTCATGCAATAAATGCTAATTAATTACTTACAATTCATACAATGTGATTTTCTGGATTTTTGTTTTAGATTCTGTCTCTCACAGTTGAAGTGTACCTATGATAAAAATTACAGACCTTTACATGTTTTGTAAGTAGGAAACACTGCCGATTTTGCAGGTTATCAAATACTTATTCTCCCCACTGTACAAGGGTATGGTAGGATGTGAGTACAGTGGAGGTAAACCCATGCGTTGCGTGATGAGCGAGGCATCAATTAACGTAGTTGAGGTCTCCGCATGTGTGTGGGGTGGGACGAAAGAGCTATCTAAGGTATTTTGAGAGGGGCTGAGTGCTCTACAGTGAAATAAAACAAAAACTAGCCAAGACAGCAGACAAGGCATATTGACATTAGACAGAGGCATAAAGCAATCACAGGTGTTGATCAGGAGAGCTAAGACAACAATGGGTAAATGGCAATGAATGGGCAGAGCGTGTCAGTTAGGTACATACAGGACCTGAGTTCGAGGCTGGGGCCGACAGGTAAACAAAAATGAGGTGCCGTGTTATTGAAACAGTCCAGGGGGCATCAGCTATGTAGCCGATTGATCATAGGGTCAAAAGAGCAGCAATGGGTAAGTCAGGGTGCTGTTCGGTAGTCACTACTACGGGGAAGCAGGGGACACAGTGTTCAGAAAAGCTAGCGGGCCGGGGCTATTAGATGGTTCTGCGGCGACATCGTAACAGAATAGCCTGTTGAGACCACATCAGGCGATCACGTCGGCAGTCCAGTCGTGATGGATCGGCGGGGCTCCTTGTCGACAATAAAGGCGGCTTTGGAAGAATGCGGAGTCGCCAGTTTGCCATGCATGGCACACACGCTGCAACTGACTGTGAACAAAGGTGTTTTGTCCCAACGCAGCAAATCTGACATTGGCAACAAGTAGGAAGATAGTGGGTCATTTGAAACACTCGCAGCTAGCATACAACCACCTGCAAGCAATACAGGAGCAGCTTTACATAATGGAGAGCCTGCTGGAAAAAAAATGAGTGCTTGGCGTGCAACAATCAGTACAAACCAGTGGACTCTCATTGAAAACATGAACACACTCCATTCGAACAACTGACTCGAGAAATAATCTCATCAACTGCGTCTGCAGCAGACGTGAAACCCTCTCATGTCATTTAAACACCTGCTCAACAAAACTGCCAACAGGCCGTGGGGTTAACTTGAAAAACGACTCTACTAGAGGCTGTGAACAAGCGATTCGGTGGCATTCTCTCTAAGCCTCTTTACTGTATCGCCACCATGCTCGATGCTAGGTACAAGGATGCTACTTCGATGCAGACAAGAAACAGGGTTTACGTGAAATGTTACAGACACAGCTGGACAAGATGGAAACGGACACAGTGACAGTGCGCACTGAGGAGGACCCACGACAGAAGAGGCCATTGACAGACAGAGCTGAAACTTTACTGCTTGACATGTATGATAAAATCCTGGTTGAGAATGAAATGACTGAACAAATGAACAATGAAACAGCACAGCAAGTAAGTGAAATAAATAGGTTATGATTATGTTTTACTGCTATTGGGGACATAAGTAAATGCCAACAAAATAATTTTTAGTCAGTTTATGTGTGTTTCAACTATTTAACTGTACTAGAATGCTTAAAAGGCCACTAAAAATGTTTAATATCTGTTATTGGTATTGGGTTTTCTTTGGCAAGGAAAATATCGGTATTGGCCAAAAATGTCATATCGGTGCAACCAGTCGGATGTATTCAGGATTCTTTTTGAAGTTGAATACACACAACATTTTACCACTTGGTTGGAAGATACTTTGATATTATTTGGGCATGGAATTTAGAGTATTCTAACGTGGGAACATTGAATTACATTTTTATTTTATGCTCATATTAACAGTTGGTGGCAGTGGCTAGCTATAGGATGGACTGCAGTCTCTCCTTGTCCACAAGAAAAAAACATTAACTATCCCTTTAAAATAGGACCGTAGAAAATCCTGACTACAGGTAGCTCTCCAAGACGGTTAGCCACCCCAAATCTATGTTTCCCAAATCCTGTGGGTTTGAATATGTTCATGTGACATTGGATTCTACAAATTCTCCCACTCTGAAGAAAAATCAAATGAATCACTTTTCAGGTGGTTGAGGCTGATTTGCAAAACCTTGCCATCATCTGACTCTGCATAGGCAAGCTCTTTTGCATGTATGCCTACCAGCAAAACAGGTTATTTGAAGAAAGTGGCATTTCAGAATAGCTTTGCCAAATTTTTTGCACTATTACTTTGGTGCCTTGTTGGCAACAGGATTCATATTTTTTTATATTTGTATTCTGTACAGGCTTCCTTTTCACTCTGTCAATTTGGTTAGTATTGTAGAGTAACTACAATGTTTTCTCCAATCACAGCCATTAAACTCTGTTTTAAAGTGACCATTGGCCTCATGGTGAAATCTCTGAGTGGTTTCCTTCCTCTCTGGCAATTAAGTTAGAAAGGATGCCTGTATCTTTGTAGCGAATGGGTCTATTCATACACCAGCCAATAAGTAATTTATAACTTCACCATGCTCAAAAGGATATTAAATGTTCTTTTACACATCTTCCGATACTGCCCTACCAAGTAAAAGAGCAGGAACTGCTCATAGATTTAAATTGAGAAAAAGGATTTACATTTTTTTTACATTTTCCAGACAAATTAATTGTAGTCTGATCATTGGAGATGTAGTTATCTGTCTTACTATGTCATTTTTTTATTAAAATTGACCTCTGACATGACCTTTGACCCTAGACAGCAGTTACTGCCTTCTTGCTTGGTACACCCACTGGAATACATTTCCATTATGATATTTATTTTTTTACAAAAATATGTGTTCATAGATTTATTTGTACGTGGCTGTCAGTGTTATATAGTTTGAAACTTGTATTAGCAAACAACAATAAATAATACCAAGGTAAACCGGAGTAACTGCAGCCCAAATCTCGGTGAAACCAAGGTAAAAGGCAGTAACTGAAGTGAGTGATGGAAGTCACTGCTTTTTTCCTTGGTTTCACCGTAACCTTTTATCCAAAACAGCACAGTGGAGACAGGATATTTCTCCACATGACAAAGCATGTATTTAACGTATCAAAAATGTCAACACATTTCTGACCAATGTGCAGTTACTGCTCTTTTGCTTTGTAGGGCAGAATAGGTGCCCGTCTTTGCGAGGAATTTTTTTTGTGGTTGAATCTGTGTTTGAAATCCACTGCTCCACTGAGGGACCTTACAGATAACTAACTGTACAGTATGTGTGGGGTACAGTTATGTTATACACTATTATTGCACAGTGTGCAACTTATTATGTGACTTGTTTAAGCAAAATTTTACTCCTGAACTTATTTAGCTTTGCCATAACAAAGGGGTTGAATACTTATTGACAAAAAAATATTTGAAAAACATAATTCCGCTTTGACATTATGGGGTATTGTGTGTAGGCCAGTGACAAAATAAAATCTACATTTAATACATTTTAAAGTAAGGCTGTAATGCAAAAAATGTGGAGAAAGTCAAGGTGTGAAGGCACTGTATAGTCCCCCCCACTAGAATCAGTTACACATTTGGGTTCACAATCGGTTTGGGTAAAATAATGTTCATAGTTAGACAAAACAGGTCACGCTACCAACATTTCTGCTGAATGCTGCCTTTTCGATGTTACAGCCAAATTAACCTAGTGCTAAATTGCCAATGGCCAAACAAAGTGAAAAATGTAGCCTATGGATCTGGGCTCATGTAAGTGGTGGATTAAATCACTAGTGTCACCAGTGGCATAGACAGAAATTCGTTTGGGGTGGAAGCAGCTAACTTCCTGCAACTTTACACATTTTGCCATGGGGCAAAGAGAAAAATGTGGGGTTTTGTATCTGGTCTCATGCTATTCTACCCATTTTGACATGAGGCTTAGAGAAAATATAGCTTTTTTAAAGATAATTCATGCTCAAATATAGGTGTTGACGTTAGGGCTGACGCCGTTTAGTCGACTGGTCGATTGTTTGGTCGATCAATATTTTTTTTAGTTGAGCAGTTGCAAATATACAGTGCATTCGGGAAATTATTCAGACCACTTTTTCCACATTTTGTTACGTTACAGCCTTTTTCTAAAATGTATTCAATATTTTTTTCCTACATCAATCTACACACATTACCCCATAATGGCAAAGCAAAAACAGGTTTTTAGAAATGTTTGCAAATGTAAAACAAATTTAAAACTGAAATATCAAATTTACATAAGTATTCAGCCCTTTGTTGAAGCACCTTTGGCAGCGATTACAGCCTCTAGTCTTCTTGGGTGTGACACTACAAGCTTGGCACACCTGAAATTGGGGAGTTTCTCCCAATCCTCTCAAACTCTGTCAGGTTTGATGGGGAGCGTTGCTGCACAGCTATTTTCAGATCTCTCCAGAGATGTTTGATTGGGTTCAAGTCAGGTTTCTGGCTGGGCTACTCAAGGACAGTCAGAGACTTGTCCCGAAGTCATTTCTGCAATGTCTTGGCTATGTGCTTAGGGTGGTTGTCCTGTTGGAAGGTGAACCTTCACCCCAGTCTGAGAACCTGCTCCAGAGAGCTCAGGATTTCATTAAGGATCTCTCTGTACTTTGCTCTGTTCATCTTTGCCTCAATCCTGACTAGTCTCCCAGTCCCTGCCGCTGAAAAACATCCAAAGAGCATTATGCTGCCACCACCATGCTTCACCGTAAGGACGGTGCCAGGTTTCCTCCAGGTTTCCTCCAGAGTTTAATCTTGGTTTCATCAGACCAGAGAATCTTGTTCCTCATGGTCTGAGAGTCTTTAGGTGCCTTTTGGCAAACTATGTGTCTTTTACTGAAGAGTGGCTTGCGTCTGACCACTCTACCATAAAGGCCTGATTGGTGGAGTGCTGCAGGGATGGTTGTCCTTCTGAGAGGTTCTCCCATCTCCACAGAGGAACTTTGGAGCTCTGTCAGAGTGACCATCGGGTTCTTCGTCACCTCCCTGACCAAGGCCCTTCTTCCCCAATTGCTCAGTTTGGCCCGGCGGCCAGCTCTAGAAAGAGACTTGGTGGTTCCAAACTTCTTCCATTTAAGAATGATGGAGGCCACTGTGTTCTTGGGGACCTGGAATGCTGCAGAAATGTTTTGGTACCCTTCCCCAGATCTGTTCCTCGACACAATCCTGTCTCGGAGCTCTACTGGCAATTCCTTCCACCTCATGGCTTGGTTTTTGCTCTGATATGTACTGTCAACTGTGAGACCTTACATAGACAGGTGTATGCCTTTCCAAATCATGTCCAATCAATTGAATTTACCACAGGTGGACTCCAAGTTGTAGAAAGATAATATTATCAATGGAAACAGGATGCACCTGTGCTCAATTTCGAAAATCATAGCAAAGGGTCTGAAAAGTTATGTAAGGTCAAGGAGAATTAGGATGTTGAGGGCACCAGTACCAGCAGTGGTGAGGAGGTCATTGATGACTTTGAGGAGTGCATGATGATGTTTGTGTGAACATTTACTGTTGATATAATCAATACATCAATAGGGGATGTGCTTAGTATCATGACCCCCTGCTGAATCTTTAATACATTACAAATGCAGACAGTCTGCTGGTAGGGTGTGTTACAGTAGTGTTACCTTGACGCTGTCGTGCCAGGGATGGTCTCGCTGGACACGTTCTGCTTCACTGGCCAGCCTCTGCAAGTTCAAGAGTTCAGGTTAGAGAACAGAGAAAACAAAGGTCCTGCCCTTTATTTTGAAAAGGCCTAGTTGAATGGGAGGGATATTTAAAAAATGATATTCACATGATTTAGTTATGTCCACTGCCAAAAGTGTCCACCCCTGGTACACAACGGGATTCAATTAGCTGTTAGCGTCTGGTGCTAGGGCCGTTGCTAGAAACGGTCAAATCCTGACCTGCCTACGTAATGAACCAAAGCGTCTGTTGCTATGCTGGTTGCTAGCTCTATTTAATCTCAGCGCTCGCGGAGGACAGAGGACATGGGCGGTTCTGGGTCTATTTCACCTCATAAGCCCATTTCTAAAGTAGCCTAAATGGTCTGACTTCATAGAAATGTAATGGGTTTAGAAGACTATAAGAGTCTAAGAGTTTGTCTTTCTGTGTAAACCACATAACCACCTGATGCTCTTACCTGTAGAAAAAAAAGTGAAAGTTATATTAAAAAATATGGTCCCTCTATTACTATAATGGCTCCATTTACAAGAAATGGGTATAGCAATAGGAGAGCTAGACAGCCCTCCTCACCTGAATTTCACTTTCTATTGTGCAGGCATAAATAGGTGCTGTGGCAATCCTTTTTTTCACAACTATATCAGAATCTCAGCCTCAGGAGGAACTAGTACCAGCAAGGTAGGTCTACTCACATTTGCTTTATACATCTTTTATTTTATCTTTTATAAACAAGTTATTCAGCTGATAGGAAAAATTGGTAGAGGACCTGATCGAAATGCAGTACAATATTCGCATTGCAAAAGGAAAAATCTAAACTGCTATACTGCAATGTTTGTAGAAGCTATAATTTGTGCAAAAAGGAAATGTAACATTGTCTTCTATTGTTCCTATACATCTTCTACATTATGGGGCAGTTTCCTGGACATATTAAAACTATAAATGAATTATACAATAACAAATGTTTACTGTAACACATTGAATTGTAACTGGTTAAAAATGCATTCCACCTGTCTTTGCTTTCACAAACAGCAGCTGGTTTCGGGTGCATTTTTTGTTCCTAAATATACTGAACAAAAATATAAACGCAACATGTAAAGTGTTGGTCCCATGTTTCATGAACTGAAATAAAATATCACAAATGTTCCATATGCACAAAAAGCTTTTCTCTCAAATGTTGTGCACAGATTTGTTTACATTCCTGTTAGTGAGCATTTCTCCTTTGCCAAGATAATCCATCCACCTGACAGGTGCAGCATATCAAAAAGCTGATTAAACAGCATGATCATGACACAGGTGCACCTTGTGCTGGGGACAACAAAATGCCATATATGGCATTGTGTTGTGTGACAAACTTTCCATTTTAGTGGCATTTTGTTGCGTGCAATTGGCATGCTGACTGCAGGAATATCCACCACCAGAGATGTTGCCAGAGAATTTAATGTTCATTTCTCTACCATAAATCGCCTCCAACGTAATTTTAGAGAATTTGGCAGTACAACCAACCGGCCTCACAACCGCAGACCAGGTGTAACCATACTAGCCAAGGACCTCCACTTCCGGCTTCCTCACCTGGGGGATCGTCTGAGTCTGAGACCAGCCACCCGGACAGCTGATGAAACTGAGGAGTATTTCTGTCTAACAAAGCACTTTTGTGTGGAAAAACTCATTTTGATTGGCTGGGCCTGGCTCCCCAGTGGGTGGGTCTGGTTCAAGTGGGTGTGACCCTGCCCAGTCATGTAAAATCCATAGA
Organism: Oncorhynchus mykiss; assembly: GCF_057628025.1. NCBI lineage: Eukaryota > Metazoa > Chordata > Actinopteri > Salmoniformes > Salmonidae > Oncorhynchus > Oncorhynchus mykiss. Next base: position 32,153,505 of record NC_143038.1, read on the forward strand.
TTAGTGCCTAATTTATTTCAAGTGACTGATTTCCTTAAGAACTGTTTCTCAGTAAAATCTTTGAAATTGATGCATTTATATTTTTGTTCAGTATAGATTAAAAATGTATTGGAAACAGGTTATCAAGTCATTGCGTTCGCAATACGAATATATTGCATATGAAATGTGTTCATTTTGTGTGAAATTTCCAGTAGGGAATCTTGGATTAAGAAGCATTTTCAATGGAGATTGAACTTGCTTTTTAGCCCAGGGATGAGCTAAATCTGTCTGTCAAACTGCCACTAAATGTTATGTTTATTTGTGAAATAAATAGAAGTCAAATTGCTGACTTACATCAAGTGCTTTGCGTTTCTTGGCCAGTAGCTTCTCGATGTCTGATGCTACCTTCTCCACCATCTCATAAGGAGAATTCTTTACCAGGCTGAACTGCCTTCTTTTCTCATTGTAGATCTGCAAAAAGAGTAAAAAAACAGACATCATTTTGAGTGCAGTTAAATGACAGTTCCACATATATTGTACATGTACTGATTGTATTACTGCATTTAACATCATTTGCAACAGTTTCTGATCCTTGAGTTGACAGCAACAAGGAGGCTCCCAGCACATCCAGACCATATATCTGTTTGTGGCGCTTAGCAGTCCATATACTTTGCTTAGCAGTCTGCAAAGTATATGGACACCTACTCGTCAAACATTTAATTCCAAAATCATGGGCATTAATATGGCGTACCCCTTTGCTGTTTTAACAGTCTCCACTCTTCTGGGAAGGTTTTCCACAAAATGTTGGAGCATGACTGCGGGGACTTGCTTCCATTCAGCTACAAGAGCATTAGAGAGGTCGGGCACTGATGTTGGGCGATTAGGCCTGGTTTGCAGTTGGAGTTCGCATTCATCCCAAAGGTGTTGATGTGGTTGAGGTCAGGGCTCTCTGCAGGCAAGTCAAGTTCTTCTACACCAATCTCGATAACCCATTTCTGTATGGACCTCGCTTTGTGCATGGGGGCATTATCATGCTAAAACAGGAAAGGGCCTTCCTCAAACTGTTGCCACAAAGCTGGAAGCACAGAATCGTCTAAAATGTCATTTTATGCTGTAGCGTTAAGATTTCCCTTCACAAGAACTAAGGGGCTTAGCCCGAACCATGAAACAGCCCCAGACACCAAACTTTAGAGTTGGCACTATGCATTAGGGCAAGTAGCGTTCTCCTGGCATCCTCCAAACCCAGATTTGTCCTTCGGACTGCCAGATGGTGACGCGTGATTGATCACTCCAGAGAACGTGTTTCCACTGCTCCAGCCGACGCTTGGCATTGCACATGGTGATCTTAGGCTTGTGCGCGGCTGCTCAGCCATGGAAAACCATTTCATGAAGGTCCCGACAAAAACATTTTGTGCTGATGTTTCCAGAGGCAGTTTGGAACTCGGTAGTGAGTGCAACCGAGGACAGATGATTTTTACACGCTTCAGCACTCGTGGTCCCGTTCTGTCAACTTGTGTGGCCTACCACTTTGCGCTGAGACGTTGTTGCTCGTAGACGTTTCCACTTCCCAATAACAGCACTTACAGTTTCCCAGGGCAGCTCTAGCAGGGCAGAAATGTTACGAACTGACTTGTTGGAAAAGAGGAATCCTATGATGGTGCCATGTTGAAAGTCACTGATCTTTTCAGTATTGCCCATTCTTCTGCCAATGTTTTTCCTATGTAGATTGCATGGCTGTGTGCTCAATTTTATACACCTGTCATCAACAGGTATGGCTGAATCCACTCATTTGAAGGGGTGTCCACATACATCTGGCCATGTAGTGTAGCTACTAGGGCCATGACGATACCAATATCACAATATTCATTAGTAACGTGGCAAGGAAACAAAACATGAAACAGATTAAACTTCTTTAGGAAAACAGCCCTAATGTTGGAAACAAACATCATTATGTTGCCATCCAGAGTCACATGCATTTATTTTTCAAGCTATAGCACACAATATCTTACATACAGCACATATTTAAAGGACCAAAGAGTTTGGTCTGCTTCGTATTGTAATTTTTGCGGTGAAAAAAATATTGTAATACTGGTATCGTGCCAGCCCTAATAGCTGCAGTGCAGACATGACATTCTATTCAACCCAAATAGTATTTTTATGTTCCAGGGTTGAGTTAAAAGGTCCAATGCTGTTTGTATCTCACAGTCAAATAATTTCTGGCTAACAATTAAGTACCTTTCTATGATAGTTTTTAACCATTTTTTTTTAATTGAGAACAAACACAGCTTCGTAGCAAAGAGCAATTTCTCAAGCAAAAAATGTGGATAGGACTGTCGGAGTGGTCTGAGTGGGGAGGCGAAATCTATCTGTTATTGGCAGAGAGGTAACAGAGGTTTGGAACGCTCTTTCTTATTGGTCTACTAACTAATTTACCGCCTGGGGATGTCGCCAGGGAGGCCAACAATCCATCCCACCAAAACAGGCTGAAATTGAAAGCAGTCTTTTCAAACAGCTCTTACACTAAAAGGACATTATCATCATTTTCACAATTTCACAGTATTATTCCAACCTCATAGTGTGGATGTATATATAAAACACAGGAATCATATTTTTGACTGCACTGGGCCTCTAATTCCACAAATTCAATTAGAAATAATTTAATAATCTGTAAATTCGATTTAATTCAATTAAAAAACCAGGTCAGTCTTTGAATTCAGATAACTAATTTCCTCTCAATTCCAATGTTAGGTAAATTCCAAGAATTAAATTCCCAATTCAATATTAGGTCACAACAATTCCACAAATTCAATTCCCTCAGGCTTTCAGACTGATCATGTGACTGTTCAGACAGCCTACCTATACTGGAACGATAGCAATACCAATTCTACAGTCAATGTTTGATACATTGCTTTACCTTAAATGTGAAAATACTGAATTGCAATTTAATTCAATTCCACAGATTAATTGTTTTACAATTCCGACGAAATTCCAATAAATCCGTGCAGTCTATTTCCAATTCAATAACTTGAAAGATTGTTGAAATTCAAATTTAATTCAATATAAATTCTCCACTTCATGAGTTCATTCAATTGGAATTTCTAATGAATTTGGAATTGACCCCAACACTGTTACATTCCCTCTCAGAAAAGCAAACATGGGTGGAGCTGAATCAACGCCAGCACTGACACCAACACCCCCACCAAAGAAGGGTAAGAGAGATGACATATCTGTAAAATACAGTCCACCCCTGATAGTTAATATCAGGTGTGAGTGCAAATTCTGTTCAAGCACAGTGCATCGGTCCCAATTCTTTTTACTTGTTCTGGGAACCTGCATACACCGTTTTAGCGCATGCATTGACCACAGCCCCAAGGCATTATATATATATATATATATATATATATATATATATATAGTACATAACCTGTATCATTGACTGTAGTCTACTCTCATTAATTATGTGTCATTGTACTCAATCTTCAAATTATTTTGAAAGTAAGAGATGGGGGGGGTGTTGGAATGTGGAAAACAATTAACTAATTTAATCAAAATGTGTTCCATGTATGTTACACAGAATTTGACCAACAATGGAGGAAAACATGTTGGAGGTAAGTACTGTACTGACTGACCAATATGGAGGACGAAGGAGAAAGTAAAACAAACATTTAGGTTACAATTACAATCACTATCAAGGGTTGTGTTGTGTGAATGGTGTGCTATACTAAAATGCTGATATCAGTTTTCCCACCATCTTAAATTAGTCCTAGTGTTATCTTGATAACATTTCCCATGAACATAATTATAAGCAGTCTATGGCCACTGTTTCAAAATGATACATGTTTAGCCATTTGTGGCACAAGTCAATTGCAAGTCAATGGTACTAAAATTAGCATTTTCCACGCTTCATGTCCAAATCGCCTATAAGTAACTTAATTGAGCTACACAATCAATTTGAAAAACTTTAGGATGATTAGGACATGAATTATGCAAAAACATGCTAATATCAGTACCATTGATTTGCAATGAATCTGTGCCAAAGATGCTAAAAGGTTAACATTTGGAAACAATGGCCAGGTAAACAAAACAAGAAGTAACAGGTGCTCTTCATTGTCTCTGACAGTAAAGAAGAGAGAGACCACATGGTGGATGATCTGAGGAGCTTTAAACTGAGTGATCCTGACGTGGGTCAGCTCAGATGCCTGCTATATGGACCAATCAGTGCAGGAAAGTCCAGCTTCATCAACTCAGTCAACAATGTCTTCCAAAATCGGACAACAAGTGGTGCCCTGGTAGCTTCTGCCTCTGGCTTTAGCTTCACCACAACAGTAAGCTGCAGTGCTTAATACATTGAACAGACACAATGCAGGCATGGAATATGGCTACCTAATATATCCTGGTACACTAAGACACAGTATTTCATGAGCCACAAATAGGCAGAGACATGAAGAGGGACTTACAGGAACAAAGAGGTTGTCTGCGCTGTTTTAAATGCAAAACGTAGTCAATCACAGGGGCGTAAGTTTGCAAAAGTAGGACCATGAAAATAATAAATACACTCACTGTTGGAAACGTCACACAAAAAACAAATGTATATCATTTACATATTTTTTTATATGAAAATGTACATCAAGGAAAAGGGACAAGACAAATGAAAGCACACAAATCTGGCTATAAAGAAAATGTAAATGAGTTGATTACATCACATAATCAAGACTAGATAAATGCAAAGCATGTAAATACACAGTAGAATACAAGGCAGAAATGTACACAGAATAAATGTTATATTTAAGCAATAAGGCCCAAGGAGGTGTGATATATGGCCAATATACCACGGCTAAGGGCTGATCTTAGGCACAACGCAACGTGGAATGCCTGGACGCAGCCCTTAGCCGTGATATATGGCCAATATACCACGGCTAAGGGCTGATCTTAGGCACGACGCAACGTGGAGTGCCTGGACGCAGCCCTTAGCCGTGGTATATTGGCCATATATCACAAACCCCTGAGGTGCCTTATTGCTATTATAAACTGGTTACCAACATAACTAGAACAGTAAAAATAAATGTTTTGTCATACCCATGGTATACGGTCTGATATACCACAGCTGTCAGCCAATCAGCATTCAGGGCTCGAACCACCCAGTTTATAATATGTATTCTACTGTATAGTTATATCCTTTGAGTGAGCGGGCACCAGTTAGTCGAGGTAATTGAGGTAATATGTACATGTACTGTAGGTAGAGGTCAGGTGTTCCTAATGTTTTGTGCACACAGTGTATACAGTGGGGAGAACAAGTATTTGATACACTGCCGATTTTGCAGGTTTTCCTACTTATAAAGCATGTAGAGGTCTGTAATTTTTTATCATATGTATACTTCAACTGTGAGAGACAGAATCTAAAACAAAAATCCAGAAAATCACATTGTATGATTTTTAAGTAATTAATTTGCATTTTATTGCATGACATAAGTATTTGATCACCTACCAACCAGTAAGAATTCCGGCTCTCACAGACCTGTTAGTTTTTCTTTAAGAAGCCCTCCTAATCTCCACTCATTACCTGTATTAACTGCACCTGTTTGAACTTGTTACCTGTATAAAAGACACCTGTCCACACACTCAATCAAACAGACTCCAACCTCTCCACAATGGCCAAGACCAGGGAGCTGTGTAAGGACATCAGGGATAAAATTGTAGACCTGCACAAGGCTGGGATAGGCTACAGGACAATAGGCAAACAGCTTGGTGAGAAGGCAACAACTGTTGGCGCAATTATTAGAAAATGTAAGAAGTTCAAGATGCCGGTCAATTACCCTCGGTCTGGGGCTCCATGCAAGATCTCACCTCGTGGGGCATCAATGATCATGAGAAAGGTGAGGGATCAGCCCAGAACTACACGGCAGGACCTGGTCAATGACCTGAAGAGAGCTGGGACCACAGTCTCAAGGAAAACCATTAGTAACGCACTACGCCATCATGGATTAAAATCCTGCAGCGCACGCAAGGTCCCCCTGCTCAAGCCAGCGCATTTACAGCTCTGTCTGAAGTTTGCCAATGACCATCTGGATGATCCAGAGGAGGAAAGGGAGAAGGTCATGTGGTCTGATGAGACAAAAATAGAGCTTTTTGGTCTAAACTCCACTCGCCGTGTTTGGAGGAAGAAGAAGGATGAGTTCAACCCCAAGAACACCATCCCAACCGTGAAGCATGGAGGTGGAAACATCATTCTTTGGGGATGATTTTCTGCAAAGGGGACAGGACGACTGCACCGTATTGAGGGGAGGATGGATGGGGCCATGTATTGTGAGATCTTGGCTAACAACCTCCTTCCCTCAGTAAGAGCATTGAAGATGGGTTGTGGCTGGGTCTTCCAGCATGACAACGACCCGAAACACACAGCCAGGGCAACTAAGGAGTGGCTCCGTAAGAAGCATCTCAAGGTCCTGGAGTGGCCTAGCCAGTCTCCAGACCTGAACCCAATAGAAAATCTTTGGAGGGAGCTGAAAGTCCGTATTGCCCAGCGACAGCCCCGAAACCTGAAGGATCTGGAGAAGGTCCGTATGGAGGAGTGGGCCAAAATCCCTGCTGCAGTGTGTGCAAACCTGGTCAAGAACTACAGGAAACGTATGATCTCTGTAATTGCACACAAAGGTTTCTGTACCAAATATTAAGTTCTGCTTTTCTGATGTATCAAATACAATAAAATGCAAATGATTTACTTAAAAATCATACATTGTGATTTTCTGGATTTTTGTTTTAGATTCAGCCTCTCACAGTTTAAGTGTACCTATGATACAAATTACAGACCTCTACATGCTTTGTACGCAGGAAAACCTGCAAAATCGGTAGTGTATCAAATACTTGTTCTCCCCACTGTATATTTGTTGATTCTGAGCATCAGTTTGGGATGCTTTCATGTGTGTGAGGGTATTTATCCTTTCCATAGAAAAAAAAGATATGTCATTAAATGTTTTATTTATTTTCAGTATGACACACACTACATTCAAGGCTGTTCAGGAGAAAAACGTCTTCCCTTTGCATTCAATGATGTCATGGGTCTGGAAACACAAAAAAAAGGGCTGCACCCTGATGACATCATCAATGCTCTGAAGGGCCATCTACCAGAGGGCTATGAGGTAATGCAAAAGACACACACACACACACACACACACACACTAACAAATCTTATATTTTCTTGGCCAGTTCAATACTGTCCACCCATTATCAGACCAAAAAAAGGAATTCATTCAGAATCCCAGTTTAAGTGACAAAACTCACTGCCTGGTGAGTATTGTGTCAGCGGACAAAATCTCTCTCATGCCAGTGGATGTCATAGCCAAGATGAAGAACATCAGGGCAGAAGCCAGCAGACTAAGTAAGTAAGCTCTTTAAACTCTGTTTCTCAATAGAAACTACAACTATGGCTGGCTATCAGTTGTCACCTTTCAGCTGTAGCTCTTGACTTTTCACTATTACATGATAGTGTTACTTATGCTAGTCCTTCTATTCATTAAATATTCATTTTTATTGCAGAAATTCCTCAAGTTGTTGTCATGACCATGCCAGACAAGGCTTGTGAGCTGGTGAACAAGGATGTGAAGAGAATCTTCTACAGCAAGGCGATCAAAGAGAAGGTAAATCACATGACCTCAGACCTGATCAAATTTCACATTGCCTGGACAAGTGTTTAACATGTCAGCTAACTATTTAATTTGATGAGGCAATCTGATGCCAAACTGCACAGTTGATGACGTGGCACGCAACCATCGGTTGACGGAATGTCTGCAAAGTAGTCGGCCATTAAATCTTGGTTGTGCTGACATGATTCAATGATCATCACTCAAGCAAAACTGATCCAGACCTTTTTGTCTTCAACGTTTTTCAGATGCAGATCTGCAGTAATGAGCTAGGCCTTCCCATGAACTGCATCCTGCCGGTGAAGAACTACCACGAGGAGGGGAGGATGGATAACGACATGGATATCCTGATACTGAACGCCATGACCCAGATTATGAACTTCGCCAACGACTACCTCTGGAACCTCCAACAACATGCAAATCAAAAAAATTAACAGTGAGCCCTGCAGTTTAAGATTGGAATAAAGTTCCTAATTTCTATATTTTTGACATTGTTGTCGTATAATTTAATGTCCATGTAGAGGCCTAAATATGTTATCTGGGGCTCTGGGAGAAATGTATTTTGATTGAGTATGCATTTCGTGTGACAAGAATCTTTAAAATAAACTGAGTATTGATTGCTGTGCATATAAGCTACTTTTTAACATCAACACCCATCAGTGTACAATTGTGTTAGATAAACTAGCATCCTTCACTGAATTCTTTAGATGACAAACTGATTTTAAAATATACTTTGTTTTACTGATGTTGCTGTAACATTAATTTCATGTGACATTATTGTTGTATCATTTTTGTGTGTAGCTTTTCTGCTTAAATTAACTTAATTTCCAGGTAAATTTTAAGTTAAATAAATAATTTAAAAAAATATTTACTATTGACGACATCGACATCTTTCTCTCTATAACCAGGTTTCCATCCAACCATTTCATGGGGATGAATTACCTGACGCATAAAGAAACTCATGATAGGCCTGATGGAAACGGCGGCAAATTTGTCTGTAAAATTTCCCAATGTCGACAAAACAAAATACACCACCAAAATGATCCACCCTTGTGTAGTCTGTGAAATAAATGATGCGACAATTGTAGTGGAAACGCATTAAAGCGCAAATATTGATATAATAACCATTTCGAAGTAAACTTGGGAGTCACGTCTGTTATGTCGTACAACCGCCACAACGTGGAAAAGCATGCAGTTTATAGGCAGATTAAATATCGTAAATCATGATTAATTTACACTAGTTAACCTGTTGAGTGTTAATGTGAAGTGGATGGTTGTATTAAACATATCTTCATGAGGGGACCATGAACAGTACCTAGTAATGCCTTATACTGTTAGAAAGCGGTTTTGTTGCATTTATTATTTGTATTAACTTTTTGCACTAGCACGCACTGCTATAGTAAATAGTATGAAAAAAATATATTTTAGATTTAATTTTCAAACTTCATTTGCTATGAACAAACAATTAATGAAAAATGACCATTGACATGCTGAGATTTCAGCTGCCTAATTTACTGTAATAATTTGGTATAAAACTAGTGGTTGGAAAATCTGACAAATTTCCTGGTGCACTGCTCTCATTCATTGATGTCTCTATCCCCCTATGAAGAACACAAAGTGGTGTTGTATCACAACTTCAAATTGTGTTCGAGTTTTTATAAATGAAACTCGATATAGAATGATGAGACTTCCTATGGCTGCAGTAGACTCTCAGCTTTGCAGCGCAATGCAGTTTGTGTGCCTGTGATGCACCGTCCACCATAAATTGACGGACAGTCTGGTCAGCGATGACCCTTTTCCTAACCTTAACCTAATTCTCCAAACCTACTATCTTAATTCTCCTAACCTGCTGCGTAAGTCGTATCTTTATCAAAGTGGCGTGTTTTTAGGGAATCTCGATTCAAAAAGCCCCACCGGTGACGTTTCTGGTAATTCCTTTGTCTCCGTCTTTCTGGCAGATGGACGCCTACTTGGCGTATCATTGCCACCGCTGGTTTGAGTGCACACTACACTCTCAACCCAAAGTAAAGATTGTGACTAAAACTAACCAGTAACCTTACATAAAAGTAACAAGCTTCCTGTCTCATCAGAACATGCAAGAGTATTGTAGCGAATACATATTTAAATGCAATTTATATAACGTTTGAATTTGATTTGATTGCACTTTTTATTGGTCCAATATTTTTAGAGAGAAATAGGCTGTCACCAGTAGGGTTGCCAACCAAATAAGGGACAAAAGGTGGCATGCCAGTGCACGGTGCCACGGTGGTGTCACACTCTGACCATGATTTGGGTTGTTTGTTTCTATGTTTTGTTTGGTCAGGGTGTGATATGAGTGGGCATTCTATGTTGTATGTCTAGTTTGTCTATTTCTATGTGTTTTGGCCTGATATGGTTCTCAATCAGTGGCAGGTGTTTGTCGTTGTCTCTGATTGGGAACCATATTTAGGTAGCCTGTTTTGTATTGTGGTTCGTGGGTTATTGTCTAATGTCTAGTTGCCTGTGTATGCACATTTGTAGTATAGCGGCACGGTCGTTTTGTTGTTTGTTTAGTGTCCGTATTCATTAAATATATAACATGTCTTCAAATCACGCTGCGCCTTGGTCTCCTCCATTCGAGGAACATGACAGGTGGTGTGGGTATAGTGTTGTGGGAATGAATTGGAAAGGCAAAAACATTTTTATATTCCATTTAGTCTATTTTTTTTTAACCTTTATTCAACTAGGCAAGTCAATTCCTATTTTCAATGACGGCCTAGGAACAGTGGGTTAACTGCCATGTTCAGGGGCAGAATGACAGATTTTTACCTTGTCAGCTCGGGGATTCAATCTTGCAACCTTCCGGTTACTAGTCCAACGCTCTAACATCTAGGCTACCTGCCCTATAGCTTTACTAAAACTGTATCATCATGTAAACTTATATGTGAATAAACCTCGAAATAAATGATCAGAGAAATCACAATTTGGACCTTTACAGCAACAACAAACAAAAAAACATTTTGAACTCAAGAGGAAGAGGGGCATATTTTTTGCTGCTCTTGACTGTTTCAAGCATCCATTTGCATAGCCAGAGTGAAGTTCTTATATGACAAGTCACAGTTCACAGATATTTGAAGTTCATTTTTGATCAGCTCTGTGCTGCATCTGTTTCTTGAGGCTGACCATTTAATAGTCATCAGAGAGAAAATCCTCTCTACAAAGGCATTTGAGCCGGGCACACTGAGGACAAATGAGACAATCCTGAACATGGTGATCAAGTTGGCTTCCCTAGGTTTTGGAAAACTGCCATCCACTGCTCACTGCTGGATTTTGTGGTATCCTGTCTGTCTTTCTGTATTTCCTCCCAGCAATCACAAACCTCTTCATAGAGTTGGTCCATACTGACTGTCTCTGTCATTTTGAGGGCAACCACCACCTGCTCCAGGTCAGTGAAGGAGAGCTCCTCATAGAGGTCTTGACTTGATCTTGACTTCCGGCGCCGACAGAGATGGCCGCCTCGCTTCGCGTTCCTAGGAAACTATGCAGTTTTTTGGTTTTTTTTACGTGTTATTTCTTACATTGGTACCCCAGGTCATCTTAGGTTTCATTACATACAGTCGAGAAGAACTACTGAACATAAGAGCAGCGTCAACTCACCATCAGTACGACTAAGAATATGACTTTCGCGAAGCGGATCCTGTGTTCTGCCTTTCACCCAGGACAACGGAATGGATCCCAGCCGGCGACCCAAAAAAACGACTTCGTAAAAGGGGGAAACGGAGCGGTCTTCTGGTCAGACTCCGGAGACGGGCACATCGTGCACCACTCGCTAGCATTCTTCTCGCCAATGTCCAGTCTCTTGACAACAAGGTTGATGAAATCCGAGCAAGGGTAGCATTCCAGAGGGACATCAGAGACTGTAAGGTTCTTTGCTTCACGGAAACATGGCTCACTGGAGAGACGTTATTGGAATCGGTGCAGCCAGCTGGTTTCTCCACGCATCGCGCAGACAGAAACAAACATCTTTCTGGTAAGAAGAGGGGCGGGGGCGTATGCTTCATGGTTAACGTGACGTGGTGTGATCATAACAACATACAGGTACTCAAGTCCTTCTGTTCACCTGATTTAGAATTCCTCACAATCAAATGTCGACCGCATTATCTACCAAGGGAATTCTCTTCGATTATAATCACAGCCGTATATATTCCCCCCCAAGCAGACACATCGCTGGCTCTGAACAAACTTTATTTGACTCTTTGCAAACTGGAATCCATTTATCCGGAGGCTGCATTCATTGTAGCTGGGGATTTTAACAAGGCTAATCTGAAAACAAGACTCCCTAAATTTTATCAGCATATCGATTGCGCAACCAGGGCTGGAAAAACCTTGGATCACTGCTATTCATCACTGCTATGCTATTCTTTCTTATAACTTCCGCAACGCATATAAGGCCCTGCCCTGCCCTCCTTTTGGAAAAGCTGACCACGACTCCATTTTGTTGATCCATGCCTACAGACAGAAACTAAAACAAGAAGCTCCCGCGCTGAGGTCTGTTCAACGCTGGTCCGACCAATCTGATTCCACACTCCAAGACTGCTTCCATCACGTGGACTGGGATATGTTTCATATTGCGTCAGACAACAACATTGACGAATACGCTGATTCGGTGAGCGAGTTCATTAGAACGTGCGTTGAAGATGTCGTTCCCATAGCAACGATTAAAACATTCCCAAACCAGAAACCGTGGATTGATGGCAGCATTCGCGTGAAACTGAAAGCCCGAACCACTGCTTTTAATCAGGGCAAGGTGACCGGAAACATGACCGAATACAAACAGTGCAACTATTCCCTCCGCAAGGCAATCAAACAAGCTAAGCGTCAGTATGGAGACAAAGTAGAATCTCAATTCAACGGCTCAGACACAAGAGGTATGTGGCAGGGTCTACAGTCAATCACGGATTACAAAAAGAAAACCAGCCCAGTCACGGACCAGGATGTCTTGCTACCAGGCAGACTAACTAAATAACTTTTTTGCCCGCTTTGAGGACAATACAGTACCACTGACACGGCCCGCAACTAAAACATGCAGACTCTCCTTCACTGCAGCCGACGTGAGGAAAACATTTAAACGTGTCAACCCTCGCAAGGCTGCAGGCCCAGACGGCATCCCCAGGCGCGCCCTCAGAGCATGCGCAGACCAGCTGGCTGGTGTGTTTACAGACATATTCAATCAATCCCTATCCCAGTCTGTTGTTCCCACATGCTTCAAGAGGGCCACCATTGTTCCTGTTCCCAAGAAAGCTAAGGTAACTGAGCTAAACGACTACCGCCCCGTAGCACTCACTTCCGTCATCATGAAGTGCTTTGAGAGACTAGTCAAGGACCATATCACCTCCACCCTACCTGACACCCTAGACCCACTCCAATTTGCTTACCGCCCAAATAGGTCCACAGACGATGCAATCTCAACCACACTGCACACTGCCCTAACCCATCTGGACAAGAGGAATACCTATGTGAGAATGCTGTTCATCGACTACAGCTCGGCATTTAACACCATAGTGCCCTCCAAGCTCGTCATCAAGCTCGAGACCCTGGGTCTCGACCCCGCCCTGTGCAACTGGGTACTGGACTTCCTGACGGGCCGCCTCCAGGTGGTGAGGGTAGGCAACAACATTTCCACCCCGCTGATCCTCAACACTGGGGCCCCACAAGGGTGCGTTCTGAGCCCTCTCCTGTACTCCCTGTTCACCCACGACTGCGTGGCCATGCACGCCTCCAACTCAATCATCAAGTTTGCGGACGACACAACAGTGGTAGGCTTGATTACCAACAACGACGAGACGGCCTACAGGGAGGTGAGGGCCCTTGGAGTGTGGTGTCAGGAAAATAACCTCACACTCAACGTCAACAAAACTAAGGAGATGATTGTGGACTTCAGGAAACAGCAGAGGGAACACCCCCCTATCCACATCAATGGAACAGTAGTGGAGAGGGTAGTAAGTTTTAAGTTCCTCGGCGTACACATCACAGACAAACTGAATTGGTCCACCCACACAGACAGCATCGTGAAGAAGGCGCAGCAGCGCCTCTTCAACCTCAGGAGGCTGAAGAAATTTGGCTTGTCACCTAAAGCACTCACAAACTTCTACAGATGCACAATCGAGAGCATCCTGTCGGGCTGTATCACCGCCTGGTACGGCAACTGCTCCGCCCACAACCGTAAGGCTCTCCAGAGGGTAGTGAGGTCTGCACAACACATCACCGGGGGCAAACTACCTGCCCTCCAGGACACCTACACCACCCGATGTCACAGGAAGGCCATAAAGATCATCAAGGACAACAACCACCCGAGCCACTGCCTGTTCACCCCGCTATTCATCCAGAAGGCGAGGTCAGTACAGGTGCATCAAAGCTGGGACCGAGAGACTGAAAAACAGCTTCTATCTCAAGGCCATCAGACTGTTAAACAGCCACCACTAACATTGAGTGGCTGCTGCCAACACACTGACTCAACTCCAGCCACTTTAATAATGGGAATTGATGGGAAATGATGTAAAATATATCACTAGTCACTTTAAACAATGCTACCTAATATAATGTTACATACCCTACATTATTCATCTCATATGTATATGTATATACTGTACTCTATATCATCTACTGCATCTTTATGTAATACATGTATCACTAGCCACTAACTATGCCACTTTGTTTACATACTCATCTCATATGTATATACTGCACTCAATACCATCTACTGTATCTTGCCTATGCCGCTCTGTACCATCACTCATTCATATATCTTTATGTACATATTCTTTATCCCCTTACACTTGTGTCTATAAGGTAGTAGTTTTGGAATTGTTAGCTAGATTACTTGTTGGTTATTACTGCATTGTCGGAACTAGAAGCACAAGCATTTCGCTACACTCGCATTAACATCTGCTAACCATGTGTATGTGACAAATAAAATTTGATTTGATTTGATTTGAGAGGTCGATCTGTTTCAGTTTCAACATTACATTTTCTGGTGAGAAATCAAACCACTTGTCAATGTATGTAATGACAGTGTCATAGAACTTCAAAGTCCTGTTGCTGCTTGGACCTTAGTGCTGACAATTGTTTGTCCATCAGCTGCTTGGTCTGGTATCCAAAAAAGCTGTCCTGTTTCGCTGAAGCATCTTCATTTGGAACTTTTGGACTTCCTCGTAAACATCTGTGATGCAATACGTTGTTTCCTCCAGCTTTTTTACGAGTTGGTCAAATACACACCCCACGGTGTGGAAAAAGCACAGATAAATCTCAGCAGCTTCCGTTTATTCTTCATACTCAAAAATAGTCTTCAGTGCCACAGGACAGGTCTCCCCAAGGGACCTGAAGTATGAAGTAAGAGCTAGCCAGCTTTGCAGGAGACAATCGACAGCTGGATGAAGAGAGAGCCATCTAGTGCAAACATGTCGCAGAATTTCACGCCACTCAATGTCAACAAAGGCAAAAAATGCACGCAGTTCCTCTCTTCGGGAAGCAGATACTGAGAAGTGGCTGTAGATCTTTAAAACAATTGTCTCAATATCCACTGACAGCTGATCGCAGGCGTGCTTGCAATTCAGAATGCGATTGTTGGCACTGATCAATAAATGGTAAACGGAGTGGTGTTTTCCATTATCTGCTGCATAGGCTGTGATGTGTCTAATATCTAGTTCATGCTTTTCCAGACAGTTCATCAGAGCTTGATGTATGCCTTTTTCAGTTTCATCACTGTCTTCATAAACGTCAAGTAAGTTGAACTACACTCCATCAGAGAAATTTCTCACGCCCACCGGAAACACTTTTTTATTTCCCTTGTTTGAGGCATCACTGGCAACTGAGAAACACACAGGCTCAACTTCGGTCAGGGACAGATCATCCACAATATTGCTCAGTCTTTGGTCCTAAAACATTCATTGTAATCATCTCAGCTTTCGATCTTCCCAATTGCATCTTCTTCACAACATTTGAGTCATGAAACAAAGTATTTTCCGCAGTAGACGTCACAGATGAATGATGGCGCCGGAGGAGATGGCCGCCGTTTTAAAGTCTCCTAACCATTTGTGCTATTATGTGGGGTTTTTTCACGATATTTGTAAATTATTTTGTACATAATGTTTCTGCAACCATATCTTACAGAAGAAAAGAGCTTCTGGATATCAGGACAGCGATCACTCACTTCGGATTAGATGAAGATTTCTTTGACAACAACAACAGCAGCAAGCAGGACTCACACGATATTCTCCAAACACCCCACAGGGCAGACATCCCAATTATTCGCAAAAGGAAGCGACGCAGAGGACGAAGAGCCGGATGCCTCGTCCGGACCCGCAGAAGACAACTAGGAAAGCTGCCGTTACCCTTCAATATTACTCGCCAACGTGCAATCATTGGACAATAAACTAGACGAGGTAAGATCACGAATATCCTACCAACGGGATATCAAAACTGTAATATCCTATGCTTCACGGAATCGTGGCTGAATGACGACATGGATATTCAGCTACCGGGATACACGCTGCACTGGCAGGATAGAACAGCACACTCCGGTAAGACGGGGGGGGGGGGGGGGGGGGGGGGGCAGTCTGTGCATATTTGTAAACAACAGCTGGTGCATGAAATCTAAGGAAGTCTCTAGATTTTGCTCACCTGAAGTTGAGTGTATTGTGATAAACTGCAGGCCACACTACTTGCCTAGAGAGTTCTCAGCTAAACTTTTCGTGGCTGTTTATTTACCACCACAGACAGATGCTGGCACTAAGACCGCACTCAGTCAGCTGTATAAGGAAATAAGCAAACAGGGAACCACTCACCCAGAGGCGGCGCTCCTAGTGGCTGGAGACTTTTATGCATGGAAACTTAAATCAGTTCTACCAAATCTCTATCAAATCTCTATCAACATGTTAAATGTGCAACCTCCATTTGGTAAATCCGACCACAACTCTATCCTCCTGATTACTGCTTAGAAGCAAAAAGGAATGCAGGAAGCACCAGTGACTCGATCTATAAAAATGGTCAGATGAAGCAGATGCTAAACTACAGGACTGCTTTGCTATCACAGACTGGAACATGTTCCGGGATTCTTCCGATGACATTGAGGAATACACCACATCAGTAACTGGCTTTATCAATAAGTGCATTGAGGACGTTGTCCCCACCTTGTCTGTACGTACAGTGCCTTGCGAAAGTATTCGGCCCCCTTGAACTTTGCGACCTTTTGACACATTTCAGGCTTCAAACATAAAGATATAAAACTGTATTTTTTTGTGAAGAATCAACAACAAGTGGGACACAATCATGAAGTGGAACAACATTTATTGGATATTTCAAACTTTTTTAACAAATCAAAAACTGAAAAATTGGGTGTGCAAAATTATTCAGCCCCTTTACTTTCAGTGCAGCAAACTCTCTCCAGAAGTTCAGTGAGGATCTCTGAATGATCCAATGTTGACCTAAATTACTAATGATGATAAATACAATCCACCTGTGTGTAATCAAGTCTCCGTATAAATGCACCTGCACTGTGATAGTCTCAGAGGTCTGTTAAAAGCGCAGAGAGCATCATGAAGAACAAGGAACACACCAGGCAGGTCCGAGATACTGTTGTGAAGAAGTTTAAAGCCGAATTTGGATACAAAAAGATTTCCCAAGCTTTAAACATCCCAAGGAGCACTGTGCAAGCGATAATATTGAAATGGAAGGAGTATCAGACCACTGCAAATCTACCAAGACCTGGCCGTCCCTCTAAACTTTCAGCTCATACAAGGAGAAGACTGATGAGAGATGCAGCCAAGAGGCCCATGATCACTCTGGATGAACTGCAGAGATCTACAGCTGAGGTGGGAGACTCTGTCCATAGGACAACAATCAGTTGTACATTGCACAAATCTGGCCTTTATGGAAGAGTGGCAAGAAGAAAGCCATTTCTTAAAGATATCCATAAAAAGTGTCGTTTAAAGTTTGCCACAAGCCACCTGGGAGACACACCAAACATGCGGAAGAAGGTGCTCTGGTCAGATGAAACCAAAATTGAACTTTTTGGCAACAATGCAAAACGTTATGTTTGGCGTAAAAGCAACACAGCTCATCACTCTGAACCCACCATCCCCACTGTCAAACATGGTGGTGGCAGCATCATGGTTTGGGCCTGCTTTTCTTCAGCAGGGACAGGGAAGATGGATAAAATTGATGGGAAGATGGATGGAGCCAAATACAGGAAGATTCTGGAAGAAAACCTGATGGAGTCTGCAAAAGACCTGAGACTGGGACGGAGATTTGTCTTCCAACAAGACAATGATCCAAAACATAAAGCAAAATCTACAATGGAATGGTTCAAAAATAAACATATCCAGGTGTTAGAATGGCCAAGTCAAAGTCCAGACCTGAATCCAATCGAGTATCTGTGGAAAGAACTGAAAACTGCTGTTCACAAATGCTCTCCATCCAACCTCACTGAGCTCGAGCTGTTTTGCAAGGAGGAATGGGAAAAAATGTCAGTCTCTCGATGTGCAAAACTGATAGAGACATACCCCAAGCGACTTACAGCTGTAATCGCAGCAAAAGGTGGTGCTACAAAGTATTGACTTAAGGGGGCTGAATAATTTTGCACAGCCAATTTTTCAGTTTTTGATTTGTTAAAAAAGTTTGAAATATCTAATAAATGTGTCATGTACTGTCATGTTGTGTCTTGTCTCTGTCCTTTCCCTTCACCCTGTCTCCCTCTGCTGGTCGTTGTTAGGTTACCTTTTCTCCCCCTCTTTCCCCCAGCTGTGCCTTGTCTCCTCCTAACCACCTCGTCACCCCTTTTCCCACCTGTTCCCTTTTTCCCTCTGATTAGGTCCCTATATCTCTCTCTGTTTCTGCTCCTGTCCTTGTCGGATTCTTGTTTGTTGTGTTTCATGCCTGAACCAGACTGTCGTCATGTTTGCTGTAACCTTGTCTTGTCCTGTCGGAATCTGCCGGTCCGTCTGAGCCTACCTATGTTTGGTAATTAAAGAAGCTCTGTTTAAGTTAATTCGCTTTTGGGTCCTCATTCACGCACCGTAACAGAAGAATCCGACCAAGAATGGACCCAGCGACTTCGGATCCTCTCCACTCAGCCGTCGGGATCCAGGGAGCGATGCTAGGCAGACACGAGCAGGAATTGTCTGCTGCTCGACATGCCGTTGAGACCCTGGCCACCCAAGTCTCCAACCTCACAGAACAGGTTCACCATCTCCGCCTCGATCCACCGGCCACTTCCAGGGCTTTCGAATCTCCGGAGCCCAGAATCAATAACCCGCCGTGTTACTCTGGGGAGCCCACTGAATGCCGCTCGTTCCTCACCCAGTGTGATATTGTGTTTTCTCTCCAGCCCTACACTTTCTCCAGGAGCACTGCTCGTGTCGCCTACGTCATATCTCTCCTTATTGGACGGGCTCGTGAGTGGGGCACGGCAATCTGGGAGGCAAGGGCTGAGTGTACTAACCAGTATCAGGACTTTAAGGAGGAGATGATACGGGTTTTTGATCGATCTGTTTTTGGGGAGGAGGCTTCCAGGGCCCTGTCTTCCCTATGTCAAGGTAATCGATCCATAACAGACTACTCTATTGAGTTTCGCACTCTTGCTGCCTCCAGTGGCTGGAACGAGCCGGCTTTGCTCGCTCGTTTTCTGGAGGGTCTCCGCGCAGAGGTAAAGGATGAGATTCTCTCCCGGGAGGTTCCTTCCAGCGTGGATTCCTTGATTGAACTCGCTATTCGCATTGAGCGACGGGTTGATCTTCGTCACCGAGCTCGTGGAAAGGAGCTTGCGTTCTCCGTTGCCCCCCTCTCCGCATCACTACCATCTTCCTCTGCCGGCTCGGGTGCTGAGCCCATGCAGCTGGGAGGTATCCGCATCTCGACTAAGGAGAGGGAACGGAGAATCACCAACCGCCTCTGTCTCTATTGCGGTTCCGCTGGTCATTTTGTCACTTCATGTCCAGTAAAAGGCCAGAGCTCATCAGTAAGCGGAGGGCTACTGGTGAGCGCTACTACTCCTGTCTCTCCTTCAAGATCCTGCACTACCTTGTCGGTCCATCTACGCTGGACCGGTTCGTCAGCTTCCTGCAGTGCCTTAATAGACTCTGGGGCGGAGGGCTGTTTTATGGACGAGACCTGGGCTCGGGAACATGACATTCCTCTCAGACAGTTAAAGGAGCCCACGGCCTTGTTCGCCCTGGATGGTAGTCCTCTCCCCAGGATTCAGCGTGAGACGCTACCTTTAACCCTCACTGTCTCTGGTAATCATAGTGAAACCATTTCTTTTTTAATTTTTCGTTCACCTTTTACACCTGTTGTTTTGGGCCATCCCTGGCTAGTTTGTCATAATCCTTCCATTAATTGGTCTAGTAATTCTATCCTCTCCTGGAACGTCTCTTGTCATGTGAAATGTTTAATGTCTGCTATCCCTCCTGTTTCCTCTGTCTCTTCTTCACAGGAGGAGCCTGGTGATTTGACAGGGGTGCCGGAGGAATATCACGATCTGCGCACGGTGTTCAGTCGGTCCAGGGCCACCTCTCTTCCTCCACACCGGTCGTATGATTGTAGTATTGATCTCCTTCCGGGAACCACCCCCCCCCCCGGGGTAGACTATACTCTCTGTCGGCTCCCGAACGTAAGGCCCTCGAAGATTATTTGTCTGTAGCTCTTGACGCCGGTACCATAGTCCCCTCCTCCTCTCCCGCCGGAGCGGGGTTTTTTTTTGTCAAGAAGAAGGACGGGTCTCTGCGCCCCTGCATAGATTATCGAGGGCTGAATGACATAACAGTGAAGAATCGTTATCCGCTTCCTCTTATGTCTTCAGCCTTCGAGATCCTGCAGGGAGCCAGGTTTTTCACTAAGTTGGACCTTCGTAACGCTTACCATCTCGTGCGCATCAGGGAGGGGGACGAGTGGAAGACGGCGTTTAACACTCCGTTAGGGCACTTTGAATACCGGGTTCTTCCTTTCGGCCTCGCTAACGCTCCAGCTGTCTTTCAGGCATTAGTCAATGATGTCCTGAGAGACATGCTGAACATCTTTGTTTTCGTTTACCTTGACGATATCCTGATTTTTTCACCGTCACTCCAGATTCATGTTCAGCACGTTCGACGTGTCCTCCAGCGCCTTTTAGAGAATTGTCTTTTTGTGAAGGCTGAGAAGTGCACTTTTCATGCCTCCTCCGTCACATTTCTCGGTTCTGTTATTTCCGCTGAAGGCATTAAGATGGATCCCGCTAAGGTCCAAGCTGTCATTGATTGGCCCGTCCCTAAGTCACGCGTCGAGCTGCAGCACTTTCTCGGCTTCGCGAACTTCTATCGTCGTTTCATCCGTAATTTCGGTCAGGTGGCAGCTCCTCTCACAGCCCTTACTTCTGTCAAGACGTGCTTTAAGTGGTCCGTTTCCGCCCAGGGAGCTTTTGATCTCCTCAAGAATCGTTTTACATCCGCTCCTATCCTTGTTACACCTGACGTCTCTAGACAGTTCGTTGTCGAGGTTGACGCGTCAGAGGTGGGCGTGGGAGCCATTCTTTCTCAGCGCTCCCTCTCTGACGACAAGGTCCACCCATGCGCGTATTTTTCTCATCGCCTGTCGCCGTCGGAACGTAACTATGATGTGGGTAACCGCGAACTGCTCGCCATCCGGTTAGCCCTAGGCGAATGGCGACAGTGGTTGGAGGGGGCGACCGTTCCTTTTGTCGTTTGGACTGACCATAGGAACCTTGAGTACATCCGTTCTGCCAAACGACTTAATGCGCGTCAGGCGCGTTGGGCGCTGTTTTTCGCTCGTTTCGAGTTCGTGATTTCTTATCGTCCGGGCTCTAAGAACACCAAGCCTGATGCTTTGTCTCGTCTCTTCAGTTCTTCAGTAGCCTCCACTGACCCCGAGGGGATTCTCCCTGAGGGGCGTGTTGTCGGGTTGACTGTCTGGGGAATTGAGAGGCAGGTAAAGCAAGCGCTCACTCACACTCCGTCGCCGCGCGCTTGTCCTAGGAACCTTCTTTTCGTTCCCGTTCCTACTCGTCTGGCCGTTCTTCAGTGGGCTCACTCTGCCAAGTTAGCCGGCCACCCTGGCGTTCGGGGTACGCTTGCTTCCATTCGCCAGCGTTTTTGGTGGCCCACCTGGGAGCATGACACGCGTCGTTTCGTGGCTGCTTGTTCGGTCTGCGCGCAGACTAAGTCCGGTAACTCTCCTCCTGCCGGCCGTCTCAGGCCGCTTCCTATTCCCTCTCGACCGTGGTCTCACATCGCCTTAGATTTTGTCACCGGACTGCCTTCGTCAGCGGGGAAGACTGTTATTCTTACGGTTGTCGATAGGTTCTCTAAGGCGGCTCATTTCATTCCCCTTGCTAAGCTTCCTTCTGCTAAAGAGACGGCACAAATCATCATCGAGAATGTTTTCAGAATTCATGGCCTTCCGTCAGACGTCGTTTCGGACAGAGGTCCGCAATTCACATCTCAATTTTGGAGGGAGTTTTGCCGTTTGATTGGGGCTTCCGTCAGTCTCTCTTCCGGCTTTCACCCCCAGTCTAACGGTCAAGCAGAACGGGCCAATCAGACTATTGGTCGCATCTTACGCAGTCTTTCTTTTCGCAACCTGGGTCTTGGTCAGAACAGCTCCCCTGGGCAGAATACGCCCACAACTCGCTTCCTTCGTCTGCGACCGGGCTATCTCCTTTTCAGAGTAGCCTCGGGTACCAGCCTCCGCTGTTCTCATCTCAGTTCGCCGAGTCCAGCGTCCCCTCCGCTCAGGCTTTTGTCCAACGTTGCGAGCGCACCTGGAAGAGGGTCAGGTCTGCACTTTGCCGTTATAGGACGCAGACTGTGAGGGCTGCTAATAAGCGTAGAACTAAGAGTCCTAGATATTGTCGCGGTCAGAGAGTTTGGCTCTCCACTCAGAACCTTCCCCTTAAGACGGCTTCTCGCAAGTTGACCCCGCGGTTCATTGGTCCGTTCCGTATTTCTCGGGTCATTAATCCTGTCGCAGTTCGACTTCTTCTTCCGCGATACCTTCGTCGCGTCCACCCGGTCTTCCATGTCTCCTGCATCAAGCCCGTCCTTCGCGCCCCCGCTCTTCTTCCCCCCCCCCCCCCCCCATCCTTGTCGAGGGCGCACCCATCTACAGGGTCCGTAGAATTTTGGACATGCGTCCTCGGGGCCGTGGTCACCAGTACCTCGTAGATTGGGAGGGGTACGGTCCTGAGGAGAGGAGTTGGGTTCCCTCTCGGGACGTGCTGGACCGTGCGCTGATCGAGGATTTCCTCCGTTGCCGCCAGGTTTCCTCCTCGAGTGCGCCAGGAGGCGCTCGGTGAGTGGGGGGGTACTGTCATGTACTGTCATGTTGTGTCTTGTCTCTGTCCTTTCCCTTCACCCTGTCTCCCTCTGCTGGTCGTTGTTAGGTTACCTTTTCTCCCCCTCTTTCCCCCAGCTGTGCCTTGTCTCCTCCTAACCACCTCGTCACCCCTTTTCCCACCTGTTCCCTTTTTCCCTCTGATTAGGTCCCTATATCTCTCTCTGTTTCTGCTCCTGTCCTTGTCGGATTCTTGTTTGTTGTGTTTCATGCCTGAACCAGACTGTCGTCATGTTTGCTGTAACCTTGTCTTGTCCTGTCGGAATCTGCCGGTCCGTCTGAGCCTACCTATGTTTGGTAATTAAAGAAGCTCTGTTTAAGTTAATTCGCTTTTGGGTCCTCATTCACGCACCGTAACAAAATGTCGTTCCACTTCATGATTGTGTCCCACTTGTTGTTGATTCTTCACAAAAAATACAGTTTTATATCTTTATGTTTGAAGCCTGAAATGTGGCAAAAGATCGCAAAGTTCAAGGGGGCCAAATACTTTCGCAAGGCACTGTACATACCCCAACCAGAAGTCATGGTTTACAGGCAACATTTGCATTGAGCTAAAGGGTAGGGCTTCCGCTTTCAAGGTGCGGGACTCTAACCCGGAAGCTTATAAGAAATCCTGCTACGCTCTGTGACGAACCATCAAATAGGCAAAGCGTCAATACAGGGCTAAGATGAATCATACTACACCATCTCTGACGCTCGTCGGATGTGGCAGCGCTTGCAAACTATTACAGACTACAAAGGGAAGCACAGCCGTGAGCTGCCCCGTGACACGAGTATACCAGACGAGCTAAATCACTTCTATGCTCGCTTTGCTCGTTTGCTTTGGTCTAATTGTTTTCACCTGTTCCTTGTTGGGGTTTTGGGATGGGTATTATTTAGGTTTGTTTAGCCCGCTGGTGTTTGTGCGGGCTTGTTGTTATTGTACGTTGGTGGTGTATTGTTGATTTTGGGTTTTCGCTGTCCGGTGTTTGTAACAGTGGTGTTTGGGTTGTTGTTTGCGCCTGTGTTTTGGGCTTCACCCTATTTTGTACCTGTTCCTGTTACGGAGGACATTAAGGAGTTTTTCCCGTTTACCTTCTGCTCTCTGCGTCTGACTCCACACCCATCACTCTCCCGGCGTTACATTGCCCCCCATCTATCTTCAGAGTTCGTTCTGTTAGGTGACCTCAACTAGGATATTGTCACGCCCTGACCTTAGAGAGCTTTTTATGTCTCTATTTTTGTTTGGTCAGGGTGTGAGTTGGGTGGGCATTCTATGTTCTGTATTCTATGTTCTTTAGTTCTATGTTTTGGCCGGGTATGGTTCTCAATCGGGGACAGCTGTCTATCATTGTCTCTGATTGGGAATCATACTTAGGCAGCCTTTTTCCCTTTGTTATTTGTGGGTAGTTATCTTTGTTAGGGGGACTATAGCCTAAGTTAAGCTTCACGGTCGTGTCTTTATTTTGTTGGCGACATTTACCTAAATAAACAGAAATGTACGCTCACCACACTGCGCTTTGGTCCACTTATTCCTTCCAGGAAGACGGCTGTGACAGAACTACCCACCACAAAAGGACCAAGCAGCGTGGTGAAAAGGAGGACTGGACATGGGATGACCAATACACACAGTAAGTTAGGAAAGCAAAGGCTAGCTTTTTCAAACATGAATTTTGCATCCTGTAGCTCTAACTCCAAAAACTTCTGGGACACTGTAAAGTCCATGGAGAATAAGAGCACCTTCTCCCAGCTGCCCACTGCACTGAGGCTAGGTGTCACGTTCTGACCTTTATTTCCTTTGTTTTGTCATTATTTAGTATGGTCAGGGCGTGAGTTGGGGTGAGCAGTCTATGTTTGTTTTTCTATGATTTTGGGATTTCTATGTTTCGGCCTAGTATGGTTCTCAATCAGACGCAGGTGTCATTAGTTGTCTCTGATTGAGAATCATACTTAGGTAGCCTGGGTTTCACTGTTTGTTTGTGGGTGTTTGTTTCCGTGTCTGTGTTTTTCACTACACGGTACTGTTTTGGTTTTCGTTCATTCCACGTTTGTTTTTGTATTCAGTTGTTCATGTTGATTATTTCTTATTAAAAAGAACCATGGACACTTACCACGCCACATATTGGTCCTCCGATCCTTCTCGCCTCTCCTCTTCAGACAAGGAGGAAAACCTTTACACTAGGAAACACTGTCACCACCAATAAATCCACAATAATCGAGAATTTCAACAAGCATTTCTCTATGGCTGGCCATGCTTTCCTCCTGGCTACCCCTACCCCGGCCAACAGCTCCGCAGCTACTTGCACAAGCCTCCCCAGCTTCTCCTTCACCCAAAACCAGATAGCTGATGTTCTGAAAGAGCTGCAAAACCTGGACCCGTAGAAATCAGCTGGGCTAGACAATCTGGACCCTCTCTTTCTAAAATTATCTGCCGCCATTGCCGCCTATTACTAGTCTGTTCAACCTCTCTTTCGTATCGTCTGAGATTCCTAAAGATTGGAAAGCTGCCGCGGTCATCCCCCTCTTCAAAAGGGGTGACACTCTAGACCCAAACTGTTACAGACTTATTTCCATCCTGCACTGCCTTTCTAAAGCCTTCTAAAGCTTTCAATCAGGATCTCAGCGACATTATCAATAATGTCGCTCTTGCTGCGGGGGATTCCTTGATCCACCTCTACGCAGACGCCACCATTCTGTATACATCTGGCCCTTCTTTGGACACTGTGCTAACAAACCTCAAAATGAGCTTCAATGCCATACAACACTCCTTCTGTGGCCTCCAACTGCTCTTAAATGCAAGTAAAACTAAATGCATGCTCTTCAACTGATTTCTGCCCGCACCTGCACGCCTGACTAGCATTACTACTCTGGACGGTTCTGACTTAGAATATGTGGACAATTACAAATACCTAGGTGTCTGGCTAGACTGTAAACGCTCTTTCAGACTCATATTAAGCATCTTCAATCCAAAATTAAATCTAGAATCGGCTTCCTATTTCGCAACAAAGCCTCCTTCACTCACGCTGCCAAACATACCCTCGTAAAACTGACTATCCTCGACTTCGACGATGTCATTTACAAAATAGCCACCAATACTCTACTCAGCAAACTGGATACAGTCTATCACAGTTCCATCCGTTTTGTCACCAAAGCCCCATATACCACCCACCACTGTGACCTGTATGCTCTCGTCGGCTGGCCCTCGCTACATATTTGTCGCCAGACCCACTGGCTCCAGGTCATCTATAAGTCTTTGATAGGTAAAGCTCTGCCTCATCTCAGCTCACTAATCACCGTAATAACATCCAACCGTAGCACGTATCTCACTGGTCATCCCTAAAGCCAACACCTGCTTTGGCCACCTTTCCTTCCAGTTCTCTACTGCCAAGGACTGGAACAAATTGCAACAATCGCTGAAGTTGGAAACTTATATCTCCCTCACTAACTTTAAGCATCAGCTATCTGAGCAGCTTACCAATCGCTGCAGCTATACATAGCCCATCTGTAAATAGCCCATCCAACTACCTACCTCATCCCCATATTGTTTTTATTTACTTTTTTGCACACCAGTATTTCTACTTGCACATCATCATCTGCACATCTATCACTCCAGTGTTAATTTGCTAAATTGTAATTACTTCGATACTATGGTCTATTTATTGCCTTACCTCCTTACTCCATTTGCACACACTGTATATAGATTTTCTATAGTGTTATTGACTGTACATTTGTTTATCCCATGTGTAACTCTGTGTTGTCGTTTTCTGTCGCACTGCTTTGCTTTATCTTGGCCAAGTCGCAGTTGTAAATGAGAATTTGGTCTCAACTGGCCTACCTGGTTAAATAAGGTGAAATAAATCAAATAAAATATGAATTAAGATGTTTTTAAAATGTATGAACTAATCCCGAAGACTGCAGTGATACTAAATAAAGGTTTGGAGCAGCTAGATTGACTCCTGAACTGAACTGGGGGTTGAGAATGATGACAAGGTGTTAAGAGCTATTAGCATGAGCTATTAGCTTCTACTTGTTACACCCTGAAGACGATGTCCGCACCCATGTGGAAATCTAATTAGCATCATTAAAAAATCCCCATCAAAATCTCTGTTTAAGATAGAGATATCTGTTTTTTTGCTGGAAGGTGGCAGCACTACAGGCTTCTGACTAGAGGGAGTACAGCTATGACCGGAAGTTACTTTTTCATAGCAGGTTAGGAGAACTTGAGCAGCAGGTTAGGACAATTAATGTGGCTGGTTCGGAGACTTAGGTTAAGGTTAGGAAAAGGGTAGCTAAATTGCTCTACTAACCAGATACAAAAAGTAACTTCCGGTTGTAGCTGTACTCCCTCTAGTCATAAACAAGCTACAGTGGTGTTTGTCAGGCCAGGAGACTTCCCGAAAATCGGTCTTCTTATTTGCATTGATTGACATATCTCTTGAGAATATGGATAGAGTGGCCATATAATGAAAAAGGCCATGACATTCAGAAATACACAGAGAGGAAGAGGCGAAGTGAGAGGGTTTACTCCAGCCAAAATCTGTTTATGAAAATAAGACCACAAAAGCTAGGTTTCCATCCAATTGGAGACAGATTTTCATGACAATATTCTAGAATGCGCATTAACACAATATGCACATTTTCCCACCAGTGTTGTTTCCAACAAATGGACATGTTGCAGATAGAAATGCATGATGACTTAGTGCACACAACATTTTATTTTTCTCTTAAGTTTTCATGTACCGAATAAAAATCTAAAGTTCAATATGTTTCCATTGCATTTTCAAATCTACTGATAGTTTTGTCACAAAAACTGTTGCTTTAAATTGCAAATGTGCCTACTCCGGTCTTGGCAAGTGTGCTCTAACCAACAGCTCGCACATACAGTGCTGGTAGGCTTGTCTACATAATGAGATTATTATGGATGAGCCATAATATTTTAATTTGTAAAACAGCAGTCAAGCATCTTTCACCACCCATCATAACTTCCACTGAGCGTACAAAACATTAAGAACACCTCCTCCTTCCATGACATACTGTGGACTGACCAGGTGAAAGCTATGACCTCTTATCTATGTCACATGTTAAATCAACTTCAATCAGTGTAGATGAAGGGGAGGAGACAGGTTAAAAATGATTTTTAAGCCTTGAGATGATTGAGACATGGATTGTGTATGTGTGCCATTCAGAGGGTGAATGGGCAAGACAAAACATTTAAGTGCCTTTTAACGGGGTATGGTAGTAGGTGCAATGCGCACCGGTTTGTGTCATGAACTGCAACGCAGCTGGGTTTTTCATACTCGACAGTTTCCTGTGTGTATCAAGAATGGACATCCAGCCAACTTGACACAACTGTGGGCCAGCATGCCTGTGGAATGCTTTTGACACCTTGTAGAGTCCATGACCCGACGAATTCCTAATGGTTGGTATACTCAGTGTATTTCATCTGTAGCCTAATAAACAGCATGGTTCCGAGTCGTAGTGGGAGGACCACACACCATATGTGTGTGACTCCAAGTTTATTTCAATATGATGGTTATTATAGCAATATTTGCGCATAAAGGCATAATGAATTTGTCTGACACAAAAAGATCCCACTTATCTAGCGTATTTTCTTTGGTCGCAATTTGATGTGCTGTTTCCATCAGGCCTGTCATTACATTTTTTATCTGACATGTACAGTACTTCACTCGCATGAAAAGGTTGGATGGAAACCTGGTTATTGTGAGGAATTTAGACGTCAATGAGTGTCGAAATTGGTCAACAAAAAATGTGTTTGCTAAATTGCTACGTGAAGCTTATTTGATCGAATATAAGTTTAGTAATGGTTAGGTTTTCGCGAATGCACTAATGCCTAGGTCCTCGTGGACCACGAGGCATTTCAGAAACGTAAAATAAAAAAATATATGTATTTTTTTTTCACGCTCGTATCGGACCTATCATTAGCTAGAATGATTTACTTATTAATTTATATATTAATTTATTTTTCATTTTTCATTTTGAGTACTTTGTTCCTCCATAAACATTGGCCTGGGAGTGGGAGCCTCAAAGGAATATTGGCGTCCACAGCACTCAGTACACATTTTTCAACTCAATACTTGGTGGCAGGTAGCCTAGCGGTTAAGAGTGTTTGGCCAGTAACTGAAACTGCTGGTTTGGATCCCTGAGCCGACTAGATGAAGAATCTGTCTATGTCCTTGAGCAAGAAACGTAACCCTAATTTCTCCTGTAAATTGCTCTGGATAAGAGCGTGTGCTAAATGACTAAATTATAATACTGTTTGTATTTTTTTTATTAACCTAAATGCACTGTACTTTAAGATTTAAAACTGCAAAGTTTTCTCTCTACCTCATGACAAGATGTGTGCGATTGCAGAGTATTAGCTTAAAAGTTACAACAACTAAAAATCTCTGCTCCAAGACAAAATGTGTATAATTGCGGGGAATTAGCTTGAAAACTGCTAGATTTTCTCTCTGATGCCAGGAGGCACGCCTTTAAAATGTTCCTTCCCAGGGCCTGAGACTTGATTCGTCCAGCCATGCACTGAAGTCATAGTAAAACACCTTGTACGCATTTTTTTTAAAATCTCACTCGAGTTGTGTTCTGAGTATGAGTGGGTCCCTGATGAATTAGTTATCACAAAGGGGTCCCCGGTCCCAAAATGTTTGAGAACCCCTGTAATACAGTACTGTACCTTAGACTGCTGCTCCACTGGGTGCCAGTTCAAGTAGCCTACTGTGAGCTGCATGCAGGCTATGCGCATCTCATGTCAATTCTTATGTGGATTAATAAATGGACGTATTTGTTGGGGGTTGATGTATTTTCGATTAGGGAAAATATGTTTATTACAGTATATGTTCAAGGCAAGCAATAAATCATTGGAAAAATAACAACTATACTGTCGGCGCACGTCCAACATATGTGACAAAACAAGCAAGTAGAGTCTAGAGAATCATTGTACCATGTACAGTGCCTTGCGAAAGTATTCGGCCCCCTTGAACTTTGCGACCTTTTGCCACATTTCAGGCTTCAAACATAAAGATATAAAACTGTATTTTTTTTGTGAAGAATCAACAAGTGGGACACAATCATTAAGTGGAACGACATTTATTGGATATATCAAACTTTTTTAACAAATCAAAAACTGAAAAATTGGGCGTATAAAATGATTCAGCCCCTTTACTTTCAGTGCAGCAAACTCTTTCCGGAAGTTCAGTGATCCAATGTTGACCTAAATGACTAATGATGATAAATACAATCCACCTGTGTGTAATCAAGTCTCCGTATAAATGCACCTGCACTGTGATAGTCTCAGAGGTCCGTTAAAAGCGCAGAGAGCATCATGAAGAACAAGGAACACACCAGGCAGGTCCGATATACTGTTGTGAAGAAGTTTAAAGCCGGATTTGGATACAAAAAGATTTCCCAAGCTTTAAACATCCCTAGGAGCACTGTGCAAGCGATAATATTGAAATGGAAGGAGTATCAGACCACTGCAAATCTACCAAGACCTGGCCGTCCCTCTAAACTTTCAGCTCATATAAGGAGAAGACTGATCAGAGATGCAGCCAAGAGGCCCATGATCACTCTGGATGAACTGCAGAGATCTACAGCTGAGGTGGGAGACTCTGTCCATAGGACAACAATCAAGTCGTATATTGCACAAATCTGGCCTTTATGGAAGAGTGGCAAGAAGAAAGCCATTTCTTAAAGATATCCATAAAAAAGTGTTGTTTAAAGTTTGCCACAAGCCACCTGGGAGACACACCAAACATGTGGAAGAAGGTGCTCTGGTCAGATGAAACCAAAATTGAACTTTTTGGCAATAATGCAAAACGTTATGTTTGGCGTAAAAGCAACACAGCTCATCACCCTGAACACACCATCCCCACTGTCAAACATGGTGGTGGCAGCATCATGGTTTGGGCCTGCTTTTCTTCAGCAGGGACAGGGAAGAGGGTTAAAATTGATGGGAAGATGGATGGAGGCAAATACAGGACCATTCTGGAAGAAAACCTGATGGAGTCTGCAAAAGACCTGAGACTGGGACGGAGATTTGTCTTCCAACAAGACAATGATCCAAAACATAAAGCAAAATCTACAATGGAATGGTTCAAAAATAAACATATCCAGGTGTTAGAATGGCCAAGTCAAAGTCCAGACCTGAATCCAATCGAGAATCTGTGTTAAGAACTGAAAACTGCTGTTCACAAATGCTCTCCATCCAACCTCACTGAGCTCGAGCTGTGGGAAAAAATGTCTCTCGATGTGCAAAACTGATAGAGACATACCCCAAGCGACTTAAAGCTGTAATCGCAGCAAAAGGTGGCGCTACAAAGTATTAACTTAAGGGGGCTGAATAATTTTGCACGCCCAATTTTTCAGTTTTTGATTTGTTAAAAAAGTTTGAAATATCCAATAAATGTCGTTCCACTTCATGATTGTGTCCCACTTGTTGTTGATTCTTCACAAAAAAATACAGTTTTATATCTTTATGTTTGAAGCCTGAAATGTGGCAAAAGGTCGCAAAGTTCAAGGGGGCCGAATACTTTCGCAAGGCACTGTAATATCTTTTCCATAACCAAAAATATTATATTTTCAGCTGTTTGAAGCTGGTGTACAAAGCTGAAAGTAAAAGATGCAAAAACAACTTAAGAACAGGAAGCATTGAAATAGCGCACAAAGAACAGATCTACCGTTTCTTAGACTTGCTTTCAATGACGATGACCGATGTAACCAATGTGATCACACCATCGTGCGCACTCTTTCTCCTTTCAAACTCCCACCAGTTCTGTCTGTTTCCTGAAGTTGTAAGTCAGAATGGGTGTAGTAGGCCTACGGGAATGTGAAATATATCCTCCTTGACTAAACTCTAAGTATGTGCTTATCAGCAAAACACAATGTAGGCCTATAATATAATCAAAATACAGTATAATAACGATAGGTAGCCCAATGGCAGGTAGCCTAGCAATTAGAGAAGTGAGCCAGCAACCAGAGGGTTTTCAATTCAAATCTGGGGTCTGACGGAAAGTATGCTGGCAACAGGAAGATTGCTGGTATCAAATCCAATAGAGTCCCACAGTGGAGGTGTCATAATACCCATAAAACCTAGAGGTCAAACAGGGAAATGGTTCCAATAATTTTTCCAGCATTCATCGATAATGCTAATTAGCATCAAAGTAGACATCATGCAAGACTACAAATCCCTGAAAACTACTGCATGTCATCTCTAGTCGGTAATTTTGATAACAGGTACATTTAAAGACATTTAGCCAAAATATTAATTACTTAATTTATCAAATCACATTTTATTGGTCACATACACATATTTAGCAGATGTTATTGTGAGTGTAGCGAAATGCTTGTGTTTCTAGCTCAAACAGTGCAGTAGTATCTAACAATTCACAACAATACACACAAATATAAATGTAAATGAATGGAAGTAAGAAATATATAAATATTAGGACGAGCAATGTCAGAGTGGCATTGACTAATATACAGTAGAATAGAATACAGTATATACATGTGAAATGAGTAAAGCAGTATGTTAATAAACCATTATTAAAGTGACCTGTGATTCCATGTCTTTCTAAATAGGTCAGCAGCCACTAAGGTGCAGGGTTGAGTAACCGGGTGGTAGCCTGCTAGTTATGGCTATTTAACAGTCTGATGGCCTTGAGATAAAAGCTGTTTTTCAGTCTCTCTGTCCCAGCTTTGATGCAACTGTAATGACCTCGCATTCTGGATGGTAGCAAGGTAAACAGCCGTGCCTCGAGTGGTTGATGTCCTTGATTATCTTTTTGGCCTTCCTGTGACATCGGGTGCCATAGGTCTCCTAGAGGGCACGCAGTGTGCCCCCAGTGATGCGTTGTGCAGACCGAATCACCCTCTGGAGAGCCCTGCGGTTGGGGACGTACCAGGCAGTGATACAGCCTGACAGCCTGACAGGATGTTCTCAATTATGCATCTATAAAAGTTTGTTTCTTTAGCCTCCTGAGCCAAATTTCTTTAGCCTCCTGAGGTTGAAGAGGCACTGTTGCGCCTTCTTCACCACACTCAGATTGTCAGTGATGTGTACGCTCTGAAACTTCTCCACTGCGGTCCCGTCAATGTGGATAGGGGCATGCTCCCTTTGCTGTTTCGTGAAGTCCACGATCAGCTCCCTCATTTTGTTGACGTTGAGGGAGTGGTTATTTTATTGGAACCACTACGCCAGGGCCCTCACCTCCTCCCTGTAGGCTGTCTCATCATTGTTGGTAATCAGGCCTACCTACTACAGTTGTGTCATCTGCAAACTTGATGATTGAGTTGCATGGCTGCGCAGTCATGAGTGAACAGGGAGTACAGGAAGGGGCTGAGCACGCACTCTTGTAGGGCCCCTGTGTTGAGGATCAGCGAAGCGGAGGTGTTGTTTCCTACCTTCACCACCTGGGGGCAGCCCATCAGGAAGTTCAGGACCCAGTTGCACAGGGCGAGGTTCAGACCCAGGGCCCCGAGCTTAATGATGAGCTTGAAGGTACTTTGGTGTTGAAGGATAAGCTATAGTCAATGAACAGCTTTCTTACATAAGTATACCTCTTGCCCAGATGGGATATGGCAATGTGCAGTGCAATGGCGATTAGTTCAGTTACCTTTGCTTACTTTGGTATTGGAACAATGGTGGACATCTTGAAGCAAGTGGGGACAGCAAACTAGCTAACAATATATAGTTAATCCAGAGATTCTTACCTTTTCCTTGATTTCGCAGTCTCTTCCAGATCATCAGGGCCTAACTTTAAGCCCCCCCTCCCCCTAACCTTCACCATACCCCTTACCCTAAACTGGGTTCATCTCCAAACCCTGCCCCCCCATACACTGATACATCACACTCTTTCCCTTCTTTGAGCCCTCTCTTCATTCATGTCTTGTTTGTCTGATGTTTTGTTTTGACTCCTGTTTGTTTGTTTTTCTATTTAATTTATATAATTGTAAAGCGACTCTGGGTCCTTGAAAAGCGCTATATAAGTCCCATGTATTATTATTATTATTATCATCATATCAATCATTTGCAGTTCTTTATGAAAGCCACATTAGCAGCTAATTAACATTTCATTTGCTGGGGGTAAATACAGGCGAATATATTGATAAAAGTCACCTTGTCTGAAAAAGGTTTACATGGTCATCAAAACTTCACGCCAGGGTATCAGCCCTTATTTGAAGTGTTTCTAAAATCCCCTATTGGAAAAATTAATGGTGGAAAAACAATTGGAACCATTTCCCTGTTTGACCGCTAGGTTTTATGGGTATTATGACTCATACTGTGGTACTCTATATGCCATTGCCTGCCGTTGCCCTTTAGCAAGGCACTCCCCACAACAACTGCTCCATGGGCGCCCAGTGTGCCAGGCCCTTGCTCCAAACTGTATATAGGCTATGTGTGTATTTCGGAGGGGTTGGGATAAAGCGGAAGTCAAATTTTGGTTGGACGTTGTGTACAATTGAGCAATAAAGTGATCTTAATCTCATAGGCTATAAACCTAATAATATGGCATTTAGCAGTTGGAGCATTTTAACATTAACACATGAGTGCGGCAAAGTGCCAGATTCTTGAATGATAATGACCAAATCATTGTCGCATGATTGAAGAGACAGGATTGGCGCAAATTGCAGTATGGTCTGTGCTATCCGGGATCCTTGGGACGTCCCTGACCCATTGAAGTAGAAATATAAAATGGTTAAGGTTAAGGTTAGGTAACGGTTAGGGTAAAGGTTGGGGTTAAGGTTAGGGTTTAGAGTAAGGACGTCCCAAGGATCCCGGATAGCACTGTCCATTGCAGGAGTGAGGATGGTGAAATTAGCTGTTCAACAAGCTGTTCAATTAGTGGTCAATAAACTGATGGGTCAAATCAGAGATCTGTATATAATGATGAGATGCTCATGTCTCCACCATAACAATGGAAGTTGTTGTCCCAAGGCGGGAAGGCAGGCAACAAGCTTGGTCCAAAATAAGAACATTGAAACGCATTGGGATTATTTTGGACAGATTTTGGCAAATTATACCTCTTATACCCTGATGAAGACAGCTTGGCTGTTGAAACGTTGGTATTACATTTTTGCATCTGAGCTCCTAGAGTGTGCTGCTCTCTCTTTTATTTTCAAATTAAACCTCTTACCTTACCTCTTCCTCTCTGGCCAAATCAGCTCATCAACTCAGCCAGGGAAACACAAACAGTAGCTTATTATTGTTTTTCACAACTTCCATTACTGTGATAACGGATAGGCAGTGGTGGAAAAAGTACTCAATCGTCATACTTGAGTTAAAGTAAAGATACTTTAATAGAAAATTACTCAAGTAAATGTGAAAGTCACCCAGTAAAATACTACTTGAGTAAAAGTCTAAAAGTATTTGGTTAAAAATATACTTAAGTATTAAAAGTAAAAGTATAAATAATTTAAAATTCCTTATAGTAAGCAAAGCAGACGACACTATTTTATTTAATTTTTTTTATTGACAGATAGCTAGGAGCACACTCCCAACACAGACCTAATTTACAAACGAAGCATTTGTGTTTAGTGAGTCCGACATATGAGAGGCAGTAGGAATGACCAGGGATGTTCTCTTGATATGTGTGTGAATTGGACCATTTTCCTGTCAAAATGTGACAAGTACTTTTGGGTGTCAGGGAAAATATATGGAGTAAAAAGTACATTATTTTTTTAGGAATGTAGTTTAGTAAAAAATATATATTAAAAAATAAATAAATAGTCAAGTAAAGTAGAGAAAAAGATGGTACTTACAGTAAGTAAAAATACTTTAAAGTACTACTGCGGAATGGATACTCACAGAAAATATTGGAATATAAACAAACCAGTGCTGAATGCACACGTGTGGAAATTATTATTTGCAAAAAATGCTAATTTTCAACGGGTTTTATGTGCTCTTTTTTTTATTTTTTACAGTGGATTGGCAAACCTGAGGTTCGCTAGAAACCTAAGATGTCCTCTTTTCGATAACATACAGTGCCTTCAGCAAGTATTCATACCCCTTGACTTATTCCACATAATGACAATGTAAAAACATGTTTGTATTTTTAATGTTACCAAATGTATTTAAAACGAAATACAGAAATATTCACACCCCAGACATGCTGACTAGACCGGTCACGCGCATGCGCCATCGTGCGTATGTTGATTTTTGTCCATCCACACCAGACGCAATAGGACAGACAGGTTGAAATTTCAAAACAAACTCTGAATCAACTATATTAATTTGGGGACAGGTTGAAACACATGAAACATTAATGGCCATTTAACTCGCTATCTTGTTGTTGCTAGCTAATTTGTCCTGGGATATAAACATTGGGTTGGTTATTTTACCAGTAATGCACAAGGTCCTTTTTTTCTGGATCTTTGTAGAATTTTGACCCATGTTGAGTCACACTAAATCGTGGGATGAAAGGGGAAACCTAGTTAGTTTCTAGTAATCTCTCTTCTTCAGTCTTCTTCTTCTGTGGACTTTATATGGCGATCGGCAACCAACTTTATATGTATATGCTCCTCAAAACCAATGAGGAGATGGGAGAGGCAAGTCAAGTAAAAACAATAGAACCAAGTTCTATTCAGCGCCTGGCTATGCAGACGCTTGTTGAAAGGATTGAATAACATGTATGTGTACATTTATTTTGCTATGCTTGCGCACGTAACACGAGCGGTGTGGTCAGCATGTGAGTCAATACATGTTAGATTACAGCTATTACAGCTGTGAGTCTATCTGGGTATGTCTCAAGAGCTTTGCACACCTGGATTCTACAATATTTGCCCATTATTATTTTCTAAATTCATCAAGCTCTGTCAAATTGGGTGTTCATCATTGCTAGACAATCATTGTAAAATCTTGCCATTGATTTTCATGCAGATTTATGTCAAAACTGTAACTCGCCCACTCAGGAGCATTCACTGTCTTCTTGGTAAGCAACTGCAGTGAAGATTTGGCCTTGTGTTTTAGGCTATTATCCTGCTGAAAGGTGAATTCATCTTCCAGTGTCTGGTGGAAAGCAGACTAAACCAGGTTTTCCTCTATATTTTTTCCTGTGCTTAGTTCCATTTAGTTTCTTTATTATCCTGAAAAACTCCCCATTCCTTAACGATTACAAGCATACCCATGACATGATGCAGCCACCATTATGTTTGAAAATATGGAGAGTGGTATTGGATTTGCCCCAAACATAACACTTTGTTTTCAGGACAAAAAGTTAATTGCTTTGTCACATTTGTTGCAGTATTAATTTAGTGCCTTGTTGCAAACAGGATGCATGTTTTGGAATATTTTTTATACTGTAGGTTCTTTCTTTTCACTTTGTCGAGTAACTACAATGTTCTTGATCCATCCTCAGTTTTCTCCTATCACAGCAATTAAACTCTAACTGTTTTAAAGTCACCATTGGTCTCATGGTGAAATCCCTGAGCGGTTTCCTTCCTCTCCGGCAACTGATTTAGGAAGGACGGCTGTATCTTTGTAGTGACTGGGTGTATTGATACACCATCCAAAGTGTAAATAATAACGTGAACATGCTCAAAGAGATATGCAAGCTCTGCTTTAATATTTTTTTTACCCATCTATCATTAGGTGCCCTTCTTTGCGAAGCTTTGGAAAACCTCCCTGGTCTTTGTCGTTGAATCTGTGTTTGAAATTCACTGCTTGACTGAGGGACCTTACAGATGATGTGGGGTACAGAGATGAGGTATAAATATATAAATATTTGATGGTAAAGTATGAATTGCTAAGTTAACACATTTATTACGTTAAAATATGTAATAAGAAACCTCAGAACACCATATTCAGTCAGAAAATGTATTGATGGGCTTCCCGAGTGGCGCAGTGGTCTAAGGCACTGCATCACAGTGCTAACTGTGCCACTAGAGATTCTGGGTTCGAGTCCAGGCTCTGTTGCAGTCGGCCGCGACCGAGAGACCCATGGGGCGGCTAACAATTGGCCCACCGTCGTCCAGGTTAGGGGAGGGTTTGGCCGGTAGGGATGTCCTTGTCTCATCGCGCACTAGCAACTCCTGTGGCGGGCCGGGCGCAGTGCACGCTGACATGGTCGCCAGGTGCACTGTGTTTCCTCCAACACATTGGTGCGGCTGGCTTCCAGGTTAAGTGGGCATTGTGTCAAGAAGCACTGTGGCTTGGTTGGGTTGTGTTTCGGAGGACGCATGGATCTCGACCTTCACCTCCCTATGGGAGTTGCAGCAATGAGACAAGACTGTAACTACCAATTGGATACCACGAAATTGGGGTTAAAAATAAAATAAAAAATAAAAAATAAATATGTATTGATTGATCCAGAAGACTGTAAGATGATGTATTTTCTGACTGTAAAAAAATAGTTGCCCGCCCAGCTGGACTGACCAAACTACAAACTACATATTGAAACTAATTTCACACATATAGATGTAGCCTAAAGACACGATTAAATTGACAATATTCTGATGGGTGACAATATTATACATTTTCAAATAGAGAATGAAGAGACTGATGACCTGCATTGACAAAGCAGTAAGGAGATCACTAAATAGCACTTCTTCCATATCACCCTACATGGTCCATGCAGGCCAGATGTTTTGATTGCTATACCCTATCAGAAAGAGCAGGTTCCAATGTTTCTAATTAACCTATTTTTGACAAACAACTGTACAAATTAAACGGGTGGTCTCTGTTTCAAAATATACATTGTTCCCAGGATAACCATGGCTCCATGCATTCCTCATGTGAGTATGCTTCTGGTGACAATCAGCAATAGCCATTTGGGATATTCCATTATATTCTTACTGTAAAATACACTACATTGCCAAAAGTATGTGGACACTCCTTCAAATGTGTGGATTCGGGTATTTCAGTCACACCCGTTGTTGACAGGTGTATAAATTGAGCACACAGCCATGCAATCTCCATAGACAAACATTGGCAGTAGAATGACCCGTACCTACAAGCTCAGTAACTTTCAATGTGGCACAGTCATACAGTAGAATGCCACCTTTCCAACAAGTCAGTTTGTCAAATTTCTACCCTGCTAGAGCTGCCTTGGTCAACTGTAAGTGCTGTTATTGTGAAGTGGAAATGTCTAGAAACAACAACGGCCTCAGCCGCGAAGTGAAAGGCCGGCCACACAAGCTCATAAAACGGGACCGCTGAAGCTCGTAGCTCGTACAAATTGTCCGTCCTTGGTTGCAACACTCACTACCAAGTTCCAAACTGCCTCTGGAAGCCATGTCACCACAACAACTGTTTGTCGGGAGCTTCATCAAAATGGGTTTGGATAGCCAAACAGCCGCACACAAGCCTAAGATAACCATCCGCAATACCAAGCGTCAGCTGGAGAGGTGTAAAGTTCGCCTCCATTGGACTCTGGAGCAGTGGAAACGCATTATCTAGAGTGATGGATCACGCTTCATGATCGGCCCGACTGCATAGTATCAACTGTAAAGTTTGGTGGATGTGGAATAATGGTCTGGGGTTTTTCATGGGTCTCCTTAGTTCCAGTGAAGGGAAATCTTAACGCTACAGCATACAAGGACATTCCCGACAATTCTGTGCTTCCACCTTCGTGGCAACAGTTTGGGGAAGGCCCTTTCCTTTTTCAGCATGACAATGCCCCCGTGCACAAAGTGAGGTCTATACAGAAATGGTCTGCCAAGATCTGTGTAGAAGAGCAGAGCCCTGACCTCAACCCCATCACCTTTGGTATGAATTGGAACACCGACTGCGAGCCAGGCCTAATCACCCAAAATCAGTGCCCAACCTAACTAATGCTTTTGTAGCTGAATGGAAGCAAGTCCCCACAGCAATATTCCAACATATAGTGGAAAGCCTTTCCAGAAGAGTGTAGGCTGTTATAGCAGCAAAGGGGGGCCAACTTCATATTAATTCCCATGATTTTTGAATGAGATGTTCAACGAGCAGATACTTTTGGTAATGTAGTGTATGTGTCGTCAAAAAGAAAGGAGGACCAAGGCACCTTATATATATATATAATTAAAATTGCTTTATTTGTATGGCATGTTCAATGGAAACAAAGATTAAAAACAATATGTGTGTTGACTGTGGTAGGGCAGGGCCTGTGATGTCTGCTACATGAACAACTTAGGTTTATTTCTTTTGAAATAAATTGCCTTGTATCATGTTTTTTTTTATGACCTTCCTAAACAAAATATGAATGGATTTATTTGTAATTGTTTATATTAACACCAGAAAGTCAGAGCATCATAATATCTCAAAACACATTTTAATGTTTAATTACTGCCATTTTTAAAGTCATGTCCCCCTTGTTCTTGACTTTCCCTAAATAAGTCTATATAACACACTATCATTGTTAGACTCTTTAATTTCACAAACAGAACAGGAGTTATAACCAGTTTTTTGGGACATGTAATATTTGGAATGATTTTCCCTGGCCTGCTCCGCTCCTTCTCCGATAGTTGAATGTGCCATGTCCAGTTTATAATCACCCCAATAATTGCCTCACAACTGAACCTAAACTACACCGAAACTAATTTCACGCATATAACATAAGACCAACAACAACAAAAAAGAGTATAGTATGATTGGGGAGAATGGGTGATTAGATGAGTGAGGGGATGCGAAAGACGCATAATTATGTAATCACCAATTGTGAAGGGCCATTCTATTGTATTGATCTTTTCTAATTATAATCTCAAAATGGTGTACCCTATATCAGTCTACCAAATCCAATCAGCTGTGTTAGTCTACTCTAGGCCTACTTGGAGTACGCTACACAGTGAGAGGGTGCATAATTCACAATGGCAAGACCAAGATGAATGGATGCACATGCTGCGTTAGTGTTGCTATAAGATCTGAATGAAAAATAATGATCATGACATCTCAGATTATTTTGATACTCTGTTTGTTGATTTATCAAAGGCATTTGATTCAGTTGACCATTAATTGTTGCTGGCTAGACTCAGTAACATTGGTCTCAGTGAAGGGGCAGTACATTGGTTTAGTAACTATCTTTCTGACAGAATGCAATGTGTATATGCTGACAATCACAAGTCTAGCTTTCTTGAGATTAATAGAGCTGTGCCCCAGGGTTCCATTGTAGCTCCTGTGTTGTTCTCAATTTGTATTAATGATTTGGGAAATGGGATGCAACCAGCAAAGTTGCATCTATATGCAGATGATAAAGTCATATATTCCTGTGCTCCTTCTCTGGTTCAGGCTGTTGAAGAGCTCCAGACTGCTTTTCAGTCACTGCAGGCCTCCCTTTATGGTCTCAATGTCACGTCCTGACCTTAGTTCCTTTTTTATGTCTCTATTTTAGTTTGGTCAGGGCGTGAGTTGGGGTGGGCATTCTATGTTTTGCGTTCTATGTTTTCCATTTCTAGGTGTTTGGCCTGGTATGGTTCCCAATCAGAGGCAGCTGGCAATCGTTGTCTCCGATTGAGAACCATACTTAGGCAGCCTGTTTTTCCCACTTGAGTTGTGGGTAGTTATTTTCTGTTTAGTGTTGTTGTTGCACTTTGCAGAACTGTTCGTTTGTCGGTTTGTTGTTTTTGTTCCCGTATTCATCTTTATTAAACTCACTATGAATACGTACCACGCTGAGCTTTGGTCTACTCCTTCTTCCACCAACAACAAGCGTTACACTCAATCTGGTCTTGAATGTACAACATTTTTAATTCATGACCTTTACCAGAGTTCACACTCAGTCAGAGAACATTAGCATAGTCACATCTGGTGGCTTATGCATTGAAAAAGTGCCATCCTACAAATACCTAGGTATATGGTTGGATGACAAGTTTTCCTTTAAAGTTCATATGGATAAACTTGTGAGGAAGCTTAAATTAAAATTGGGTTTTTATTTTCATAATAAGGCTTGCTTCCTGCTTATGGCTAGAAAGAATCTTGTTCAGGACACTTTTCTCTCTGTAATTGATTGTGGTGACTTGTTGCATATGCATGCAACCTCCTCTGTCTTACAGAGACTGGACTCTGTTTATCATGCA
Organism: Oncorhynchus mykiss; assembly: GCF_057628025.1. Lineage (NCBI taxonomy): Eukaryota > Metazoa > Chordata > Actinopteri > Salmoniformes > Salmonidae > Oncorhynchus > Oncorhynchus mykiss. The sequence goes on from NC_143038.1 coordinate 32,195,456, forward strand.
TCCTTACGCTTTATTACAAATGCCAGGTCACACACCCACCATTGTACATTGTACCAAATGGTGGATTGGAACTCACTTTACATGTGCAGAAAGCTACATTTGTATGTGTTCATCTACAAAGCCCTTTTGGGTAAACTCCCTCTTTACCTCTGTAGTCTGGTCTCCTTCACCAACATACCCGGTCTGCTAGGTGGTTGCTACTTAAAGTCCCCAGGACATTCACAGTATTAGGCAAGACCGCCTTCTCGTCTTGTGCACCAAACGCATGGAATAATCTACAATCCATGTTTCATCTAGATATGTTAGTGCCACTGAAAGAATTTAAAATATTGACGGGAGACTCTGTTACAGAGGAGTGTAAATGCTTTTTTTTTAGGCTGGATCATGTTGTTGTATTTTATTGTTGTATGTTTTTAATTATGTAATGTATTAATTGTTGCTGCCTTCTTGGCCAGGTCTCCTTTGAAAAAGAGACTCTGGGTCTCAATGGACTTTTCCTGGTTAAAAAAAGGTTAAATAACAATAAATGATTCTGATTTGTGCTGAAGGATCCATATCGGGCAGCAGGTGAGCGAGTGTCGGATAATGTTTTCGATCAGATTTCACTGCTGTACTAGGTGTAAGGAAGAACTCGCCGCTGGCCTGTTGCTGTGTTCTTCAACATGCTTGACTTGGCTGCTATCAACGTACACGTGTTGTTCAAGCAGTGCATGAATAACACCCATGAGCAGAAGAAACTTCATCATGAGTCTGGCACACGGGCTACGTGAGAGACATATGAGGGCCAAGAGAGCAGCAAAGATTGAACGCGAGCCATTGCTCGAGCCAAAATTGCACACAGCTCCCGGGGAGGAGAAGCTGCAAGGTGGGCAGATCGGAACAGAACCCACGACACCTGTTTCCACTCCAAGCGACTTGTTTGTGGGAAGTGTTGAAATCAAGTGAAGGTGTCGAAGATTTGTGGTGACTGTTAGGACAAGGGATAACAGCTAAATGAGATCCAACTGTTGCGTGAAGATGCACACCATACTGTAAGCACGAGCGAGGCCACAAATAATGTGTCCAATAACTGTCAATAATATTCTATTTTTGACCACTGTCATATCGACACTTATATTCATTAGAATGCCATTATTGATTTTGTGCAGATTTTTTTACTGTTCACAAGCAGGCTTTCACAAGCAGGATTGGCGCCTATACTGATATTTAGGCCACACCAGATCCACAGACGACACAATGTCTATTGCACTCAACACTGCCCTTTCTCACCTGGATAAAAGGAACACCTACGTGATAATGCTGTTCGTTAATTACAGCTCAGCATTCAACACCATGTGCCCTCAAAGGACCCTGGGACTAAACACCTCCCTCTGCAACTGGATCTTGGATCTTCCTGACGAGCCACCCCCAGGTGGTAAGGGTAGGTAACAACCCATCTGCCACGCTGACCCTCAACACAGGGGTCCCACTCGCTGTTTATTATCTATGCATAGTCACTTTACCCCTGCCTACATGTACATATTACCTCAATTACCTAGACTAACCTGTGCCATCGCACATTGACAAGGTACCGGTACCCCCTTTATATAGCCTCGTTATTTTTATTTTATTGTTGCTCTTTTATTTTTTTTACTTCAGTTTATTTAGTAAATATTTTTCTTAAAACTGCATTGTTGGTTAAGGGCTTGTAAGTAAAGCATTTCACGACAAGGTCTACACCTGTTGTATACGGCGCATGTGACAAATAACATTTGATAAACAAGGAGTACCGGTACTGAGTCAATGTGCAGGGGTACGAGGTAGTTGAGGTAAGTGAGGTAATATGTACATGTAGGTAGGGATAACGGTGACTAGGCAATCAGGATAGATAACAAAGAGAGTAGCAGCAGCGCACGTGAAGAGGGCCTATTTGTGAGTGAATGCGTGTGTGTGGCATTAATATGCATGTGTGTGTGTGTGTGTGTGTGTTTTGTGTGTTGGAGTGTCAGTGTAGTATGTGTGAGTAGTCTTGTGAGAGTGCATGGAGTCAGCTCAAAAAAACTCAAACAAAGGGGTCAATGAAAATAGTCCGTGTAGCCATTTAATTAACTGTTCAGCAGTCTTGTGGCTTGGGGGTAGAAGCTGTTTAGGAGCCTTTTGGTCACAGACTTGGAGCTCCGGTACCGCTTGCCGTGCGGTAGCAGAAAGAACAGTCTATGACTTGGGTGGCTGGAGTCTGACAATTTTGAGGGCCTTCCTCTGACACCGCCTGGTATAAAAGGTCCTGTACGGCAGGGAGCTCGGCCCCAGTGATGTACTGGGCCATATGCACTACCCTCTGTAGCGCCTTGCCGTCAGATGCAAAGCAGTTGCCATACCAAGTGGTGATGCAGCCAGTCAATATGCTCTCAATGGTGCAGCTGTAAAACATTGAGGATCTGAGGGCCCATGCCAAATTTATTCAGCCTCCTGAGGGGGAAGAGGCGTTGTCTTGTCCTCTTCATGACTGTGTTGGTGTGTTTGGACCATGATAGGTCCTTAATGATGTGGACGCCGAGGAACTTGAAGCTCTCGACTTACTCCACTTCAGCCCTGTCGATGTGGATGGGTTGGCATGCTTGGCTACTCCGTTTCCTTTAGTCTACAATCAGCTCCTTTGTCTTGTTCACGTTGAAGGAAAGGTTGTTCTCACCACACAGGTCTCTGACCTCCTCCCTATCACTGTTGGTGATCAGGCTTACCACCGTCGTGTCGTCGGCAAACTTAATGATGGTGTTGGAGTCATGTATGGCCACTCAGTTGTGGGTGAACAGGGAGTACAGGAGGGGACTAAGCACGCACACAAGGGGCCCCATGTGTTGAAGGTCAGCGTGGTGGATGTGTTATTGCCTATCCTGACCACCTGCAGGTGGCCCATCAGGAAGTCCAGGATCCAATTGCAGAGGGAGGTGTTCAGTCCCAGGGTCCTTAGCTTGGAGGGCACTATGGTGTTGAACACTGAGCTGTAGTCAATGAACAGCATTCTCACGTAGGTGTTCCTTTTGTCCAGGTGGGAAAGGGCAATGTGGAGTGCAATAGAGAGTGTGTAATCTGTGGATCTGTTGGGGCGGAATAGGAATTGGAGTGGGTCCAAGGTTTCTGGGATGATGGTGTTGATGTGAGCCATGACCAGCCTTTCTAAGCATTTCATGGCTACAGATGTGAGTGCTACGGGCAGTAGTCATTTAGGCAGGTTACCTTGGCGTTCTTGGGCGCAGGCACTATGGTGGTCTGCTTGAAACACGTAAGTATTACAGACTGTATACATCTTTGTATGCGTCTCTGTGTGTGGAGTAAAAGTGATCTAGAGTTGTTTTCCCCTAGTTACAGAAGTGACATGCTGGTCGAAATGAAGTCAAAGCGATTTCAGTTTTTCTGCATTAAAGCCACTAGGAGTGCCACCTCTGGATGTGCATTTTCTTCTTATGGCCCTATACAGCTAGTTGAGTGGGGTCTTAGTGTCAGCATCGGTTTGTGGTGGTAAATAGACAGCTACTAAAAATATAGATAAAAAATCTCTTGGGAAATAGTGTGGTCTACGGATAATCATGAGGTATCCTAACTCAGGCGAGCAGAACCTAGAGACTTCCAGGCATTGTTAACAAAGAGACACCCCTCCTCCCTGAGTTCTGTCTTGCCGATGCACAGAAATCCCAGCTAACTGTATATTATCCATGTCCTTGTTCAGTCATGACTCCGAAAAGCATCGAATATTACAGTTCTTCAGGTCCCGTTGATGGCATAGTCTCGAACGGAGCTCGTCCATGATTGCCCGTTGGCCAATAGAACAGAGGGTAGAGGCGGTCTATCCGCTTGCCGACCGTAGTCTCGTCAGATATCCCGCACGTCGGCCTCTATAACGCCGCCTCTTTGTTCTCTGTATGTCGTGGATTTGGGCCTGGTCGGGAATGAGCAGTAAGTCCTTCGCTGCCGACTCATTGAAGTAGAAATCCTCATCCAAATCGAGGTTAGTGATTGCTGTTTTGATGTCCAGAAGCTCTTTTCGGACATAGGAAACAATGGCGGAAACATGTTGCACAAAAAAATACACACAAAATATCACAATTGGTCAGGAGCCCATAAAACAACATCTATTTCCTCCAGGACCATTCTACTCACAGTTGAGTAGAAACTCAAGTTTGGGAAGAAACCACAGATAAAATAGATAAAGGTTAATTTCAATTCATGGGCCTTTTTCAAACGAGCACAGGATTCTCCTGCGGCCTACACTGTGTAGCGCCAGGCTATGGAACATTCGCTCCCGGAGCTGTTTCAGACACTGGGCAGGATTATGGGTAAATGAATGAGGAAAAGGTGCATGGCTCCCATCAAGGATTTACTGCAGGCTGCCAGACCATCTGTTCTTCTCTGACACCAACATAGAGAACACGAGCATCAGTCATCGCTCACTCACAGCATCGAGGACACCCATCCCTCACCATGTATAGGACCCATCGGCCCACAGCTGATCCAAGTTTTACGATTCGGCTACTGTGCAGCATATGTTAAAGGATGTTGTATTGTTCAGTCACCTGTCATAGTATGGTCACAGGCTCACAGACACGCACGCACACGCACACGCACACACAGACACAGACAGACACGCACGCACACAGTACAGAAGACACACCCACATGTATATTTTACAGTACACAGAGGGCAACTCGGACACACATCTTCTGAGACTTGGCAATCAGGGGCAATGAGTTCAAAATATAGGTTACAATGTGATCCAATCAGAAAACGCAGGACAGTTTGACAAGCTGTCTCTCTCCCTGTTGAAACATGATATGCGGTAGCTTTTAGCCTGGGGAAGAGAGGTTAGGCGAGCACTCACCCCTTTTAGCTGCTGGGCTCCGCTGATGTGCTGGAAGACTCTGTCGATCTCCTGCTCAATGCGCCTGGCCCAGTGCATTATTCTGTGGACACACAATATGGAGGTGAGGTGTCACCCAATACCAGCACATCTGCATATTAACCCCATGCAAACGGAGACAACAGGAGTTTGTTATGACCAGGACCTTGCTTGCGATCCCCGTAACCAGCTTTAACAGTTCCCATTCCCCTCCTAACACATGGAAATGACAACACCACTCTAACAAATGCTAAAGAGAGAAAGTGGAGGCTACGGGCCCAAAAAGAAATGCACTACTTTGAGAATAGGGTGCCATTTGGGACGCAGGCTTGGTCAAAAGTGGAACTGTTTCTACAAGATATACTCATTCGAAGCAAAGGAACTCTCAGAGTGGCGGTTCTTTAGCCAAGAACATCAGTTTCCTCTCACTCCCTTGGTGGGGTTAGATTCTCTCCTGCAACAAAGCCAGAAGAAGAAGCACATTCAACCACCTGACTCCACACTAAAAAGAAATGCAAAGCCCCAATGCTTGACTCAAGTACTCTGTGGACCATTAATCATTGATGAGCCCATTGAGCGAGTAAAATACGAGGGCCATATTTTGTTGCTTCATCAGGCCTGAGAAATGCTGCAGTAAAGCAAGCGCATCTAAAATGGTGGAGCGAGTCAATCGAAGGACACATGATTCTTACTATTGTAGTCCATTGCCTTATGCTACACCTTAACAATCACAGCAATACACTTCTGGAACAATCTTCAGTTACAGTGTTCCAAAAGAGGGTTTATGACTCCGACACTAAACAGTAGATACAGTAGGTCTATAAACACGTCACTACCACATCAGGATATATAGGCCTAGACTCTGCCTAGAGTATTAAAAACAGACTGTGCATTAAGAACACAGTGTATATTCAGTTGTCCACAGTTGTACACTGTGAAATCAAGTCGAAGGGCTATATATAGGCACACAATGTAGGTAGCAAGTATCAGATGAGTCATGACCAGCAGCACAAGAATCAAGTGGGTAACAACTGTAACAGCCAGGCTACAGTATAAACACGCTCGTGAATCATCGGCTATGGAGCCACAACACAGCCAGTCACAATGTAACCGACACCACTACAGCTGGCTGAGAGAAGAGCCGATGCAGACAGATACTGTCGAAAGACAATGCATTCCGCTCCCAGACGTTGGCTGCTGGATGACACATCGAAGCGCTATCAACGACTAACAGACTCATTAACGATTTAAAAATAGCCGTAGTCCTGTCTGATGCAAATGAGGCTACTGTCTGATGATTACGCAAGAGACGCTGGACACAGGAAGACAGACATGACATGACCAAAGATGGTATTGTTTTAAAGGAGAGGTGGCAAAATAGGCTTTGTTTCGTGATTGTTGCAATCCGAGCTGCAGAGCACCCCCTGTCTGTTGACGAACACAAACAGACAGACATAATATGTGATATGATATGACCAAAGATGGTCATTTGTTTTAAAGGAAGAGTAGGGTGGTAATAAACGCCTTTAGTATATGATAGTCCATGACTAAACAGTCTTGGTTACATGACTACTGCTAGTGCCCACAGAACAGCAGAGCAGAGCAGAGCAGAAGCCCTCTCTCTGACTGTGGCAACATCCCAAATGACACCCTTTTCCCTGTATAGTGCACTATTTTTGACCGGGGGCCGTTATAGTGCGCTAGAAAAGTAGTGCACTAAATAGGGGATAGGATGTCATTTGGGATGCCCAAGCTTGTGTGACTCAGAGCAGCTGAAGCCCGATCCTGGCTTTTCTTAGTGCGCTCCATTTCCTCTCCTCCTGGGCCCCACTGGGACATCAGATAACTGTGTGTTGCGGAGCTAGCTGCCTGCCATGCTCCTGCCTCTCCTCTGTTACCTACCATCCATGCACACCCCAGGGACCGGAGAGAGAGAGAGTAGCACTACACGGCCCGCTGTGACCCATATTCACTTCCAAAGGGAGAGGGAAGGAGAGAGGGGGAGCGGATGGGATATTCAGAGAGGGTGGGGTGATCCGAGAGGGGGAGGGGCAGGAGAGATTCTGAGGAAGAGCAAGTGTGAGAAAGAGGGAGGGGAGGGAGGGAAGGACGGGGGCTGTGAGGGATGGAGAAAAGGGATAAACCCTGACTGCTGCAGTATTCATTCTTAATTGGAGGGAGCTGCTGTTCTTCAGTGTGGCGATTCTGCTTCATTTAGCTTACATGAAGAGACCCAGGGCAGAGGGAAGTGGTGCTGTTTCAATGCACTCACTCAGCAGATAACCATAGGGAAGGAGAGGACAACCTTATGTACCTCCCACAATAATCCAATTCATCACCCCCCCCCCCCCCCCCCCCACACACACACACCTCCCATGTTGCGCCAAAGACCCTTGCTCTCATTGGAACACAACAAACCGCTCCCAGTATCTCCAGCTGTCATTGGCCCACAGTTTCCTTCTACTGTCCCAAAGATCCCAGTCCCATCTGGTGAGTGCCTGCCTGCCTGCCTGACTGCAGAGCCTGGAGAAAGGCCCGGAAAGCTGTGGTCTCCAGTTAAGTGCCAGCTGTGCTTACGAGTGAAAGGGTTAAAGGTTGGAGAAGAAGAGCTGGGAAGAGGATGATGAAAAGTAGGGCACAAAGTGATGACTATTCCACTATGGACAGATTGAGGATCATTTTGAACGCAGGCTTATTAAAATCAGCTTCAAGCATAGCTAGAATGGCATTATTACTGTCGGGCTCACTGTAACTGCCAGAGTAAGCCATGCCGTACAACTGTAGGCTACTTACTTCCTTTATGTCACCGTTACCTGTCTTGTTTCTAGCTAGTGTTTTAAGCTCCTCTCACAGACCAATTAGGGCACAGAGATGGTCTATTTTGACATGTGGACATGGGCCAATGGCTACAGAGGTTTTTATTGATTCATTCTATAGATCCGTTTTAAAGCAAGACATGCTTTAGCCCCAGATTACGTTCCAGATCTGGTGGTTGTAGTCCCAGCAACCACATAAAAGGCAGAACTGATCCTAAATCAGCACTCCTACTTTGAGAAGCGTGAAACATATGATACGTATCAAGCGTCTCAAAGTAGGAGTGCTGATTTAGGATCAGTTCTGCCTTTTAGATCACAATGAATAAGATTACATGGACAGAGGGAACCTGATCCTATATCAGCACTCCTCTGAAACCCTTGATACATTTGAAAGGCTTTCAAAGAGAGGACTGGAGTGAGTGACTTTGTCGAGACTGTATGCTACACTTGAATGTATGTCGTTTGTGCAATTAAAAAACGGTACAATAAATGTATTGAACAACAGTGTTCTGTAACCCTGCACACACAACCATCACGGCTCCTATAGAAAATGCAATCCCATCAAGTTGTCGGCAAACCATCAAGACATGCATGTCGTTCTGCACAAAGCACCAAACAAAAACCCACATTTCATAGGCTACCTAACTAGACCTACATCCCAAATAAAAGCATGTCCACATGATGTTGATGTGTCATTCTGATTCCACATGCTTGAATCCCAAACAAAAGCTAAAGATTTTACAGCATTAGAAGTAGTGGAGCACAGCTATATGATACCATGTCCAAAAACAAATGACCTCCACTATATTCCCCTCAGGACTGAGACAGTCTGGAAGGAAAGCAACAACAAAAAAGCCTGATGCTGCCCAGTTTGATCAAAGACAGCAGCCAGCGCTGCATTGACATCATGAGACACACAGAGATGTTGTGACGACTAAACTCCCATTGAGCCACATATGAACACAACAACCATCAATTAGGTGGCAAGCAGCCTGCTCTTGCCAACCAGACTGTTGACAGTGACTGGCTAGCAAGCAAACAGTATTGTTTGTGCCAATGATATGACAAAAATAACACATCTAGAACATTTACATTTTAGTCATTTAGCAGACGTTTTTATCCAGAGCCATTTAAAGGAGTGATTAAGGTTAAGTGCCTTGCTCAAGGACAGATGTCTCGCCTATTCAGCTCGGGGGTTCGAACCAGGGACCTTTCCGTTTATAGCACAACGCTCTTAACCGTTGGGCTAAACGGGAAATGATATATGTAGTCAATGGTAAATGGTAATTAGGGAATAGTGCCGTGTTTGTATGTGATTCCTTCATGTATTGTGTATGACAGAAAGCAACGGTCCACATCCCTTTAACATCCTAAATGGACTGTTTCATTGCCCGTTCCTCGTTTGCCGGAGCAGTCGCAGCATAGCGAGAAATATGTTCACGTCAGAAATACAATGCGAGTAACCTAATTTAATGATAGGAAAGCTGAGGTGGTACACCAGCACAATGACGGTCACCCAACGTGGCAATCAAATGCTGGACCTCAAAATACGCATTTTGTCTGTGACAGCTGAGCAGCCAGTGATATAAAATACTTACGTGTATTGCTGGGGGAACGTGAGACCATCGGCGCCAGGCCACTGTACATTGAAAATCAAGATAATCTGGAAAGATACCAAGCAGACAATGCTGCAAGACGGAGTGCATATCGCCATTTTCCATTAAAAATCTTGAAAACGGGTTTGGAAAAATGTGAACTAAGATCCCAAAACGTTAATGTTCAATCGCCTTTCGAGTTTATTTCGGGTCGCCTGCTGATTTCGACGGTAAACAAATGTGGACGAGCCTATGATTGATGCTCCTGCCAAGATACCGCAGTCGCTCACTCGCCCACTCTGCACTAGTCTCAGCAGCATCCGACGCACAGGCACGAGTGTAGCCTCTCTATTTCACGCATGAAGAGGACCACTTTGAATCCAATGTGATATAGGCTCAATTTCACCGATGAGCTAGACTTAAACGCATTGTCACTTAATTTAATCCACAAACACAAAACATGTACATGTATTTATTATGCTTTCAAGATGTATTAACAATAAAAAATATTTTTTATAAAAATTAAAAATAAACATCTAAAATGTGATTTACTATGCCTATATATATTTTCATGTGCTAAACCTAGTGATGTAGAGATTAAAAGGAAACTTGATATGCATGAAGGAAATTTATGCAATACAGTTTGCCTACTGTACTTCCTCCTACTTCTTCTGGCTATTGGATAGCCTAATAGCCCATATCCTACTGATATCATGCGAACCCACGGATGCGCAACTGTATAAGAGCTCGAGCTTCTTGGATAAATCGCTGTGCGTGGGAGACTTGCCAATGTAGCCTATACCGACTGGACAAAACGTCAAGTCAATCCTTTCTATTCTACAGTCTCTTCAAGCTTGAAAAACCCTAACAGTACATTGCTTACTTGAGCAATGGCCTTGTGCCAGTTAATGAATTTAACAGGTCCCTCTTTGCGCCTCGGCCCCTAGTGTTCCTTCGTGAAATATAGACCGAAGAACTCAGCTCTCCGCTGGTAAACTGACCTTCTTTCTAAAGGTTACATGAGATTGCTGCTTCAAAGCAGCTTGTTGAGTTCTGGCTGGCTGGCTTGTGCCCCATGTGAGGGACCTCACCCGCAGGCAGGGAGGCAATGCCAGCAGGTGTAAGATTAATTCGTATGCATGCTCTCCACATATTGATTAATGCTATCAAAGTTAAGGGGGAACTCCACTTTTGTGTCTTGCACTTCAGCATTCAAGTTTGGAAGATATTGGACATTCAAGACGCAAAGTGTCACTGGCCACATCAATATGATGAAAATGCTCTCCTGAATAAAAGGGAGTCAATGACAGAGTCATGTGAGATTGATGTTAGTACGCCTTTGAAAATTGGGTACACAAATATGGTGTTATTTGTTCAATTCATTAAATCTTTGGTCCCCAAAAGGCAATTTGTGTGCAACATAAAAAGACACATCAAAACACACATAAAACCACATATGCAAGTATAGGATAAAACGCAAGCATGATACGATAAGTTGAAAAATGCCCGTTGTTGTGCAAAAGGTGGAGTTGCAGGATATTTAGGCAGGCCAACACATATTGAGGAAGTTGTAATTGAAGACATCTACTGAAAATCCTAGCTCTCTCTTACTAAGCAGACGGACAGTGTGGCAGCATCTTTTCCTGTTTCTCCAATCGCCAGGCAGGGGTGAGGGGGCGGTGGGGTGCTAGAGGTTACAGCTTTGAGGACTCTCCCTGACAGCCCTGCAGGCTTTAATCCTGTTGTCACATCCTGGGGATAGCTGTCTAATTACTGACCCACCACTACCTCCACTCTTCTCTTCCTGCTGATCCCCCCTAGGAGGGCACTACTCTGTTAATTGGAATGGCTCTCTAAAGGGAATTGAACAGTAGTTCAACACTTCATGTGTCCGTCTGTGTGTGTGTGTAGCCAATTCCGAGTTATAATAGCCCTACATTAATAAGTACTTTGGTTTTGTGCACTGACACAGGGAACATTGTCAAGTCGGACGGACCGTGAACACATAGCGTAATACCAGCCAGACCTTAACATGACCGGAGGTCATGGGAAGGTTAACTCAGTCTCAACGTTAAATCACACAAGTATCATGCGGTTCCACTTCAGCATATTGAGGACACGTCTCAATGACACAACCCTGCGGTCTCAGACTAGGTTAATTGGGAGCAGAAAACAACCTTTTCTCAGTCAGTCAAGCCTCTTCGTCCTCTAGCCTCAAACTCTTTGGCATATGCCAAGTCGTTTACTGGATTGACATTTGTATTTAATTTTTTTAACCCAAACCAAAATATAATTAACATGACCTTAGAATACAAAGAGGCAGAAGTGGATAGTTGAGCACTCACGGGGGCACTGGGAAGCACTATAAATAGAAATTCAAACCAACTTATATTATTCTAAAGACTGTTGTAGCTTCTACTGAAAAAAAAAAGAAAGAAATGTAACTCAATGAGGATCATAAATGTTTCAAAATCTTCCCCATTACTGTCATTGTGAGTCTATGAGTAGTGGCCATGTTGTTTCCTTTGGTTCATACCCGAGATAAACATATTATGGTGCTGACGGCCTCCACGTGGCTACAACACAATTACTCCTCAGTTCCTATGCTTCATTTATTGTTTACTAAAATATATCTTATGCTCATGTTGTAATATATTTCTGTCTTAGTGTTTTGAGCTGTGTGGTGTGCATGATACCAACTCGGTTTTTATTTTATTTGTAAGAACAGATTTAGCTACACTGCTCTTTCCTATCTGCAGTCCCTGGGCAGAAAATATAAACACTCAATAACCTGTAAAAATCACATAACAACAAAACAGTTTAATAAAGTGATATCTTTATTCAAATCAGCTCTAGCAAATAGCAGGCAAAAATAAAAAAAATAAAAAAATAATAATTATACAAATCTGTGGTTTCAAGTAGTTGATGAAATATGTGAAATACGTCAACATGGCATTACTTCAGTCTTGCTTGTGTGGTTTGGGGGCTAATCAGTAAGGTTATGGCGTAAATAATAAAAGTAGCTTAGCAATCACATTACAATAGGACTGGAAGATACCAAGTTGAACAGAAGATATCCTTAAATTTAATGGATGGATTTAACCTTTTTTTAAATATTTTTGTAATACTCATTAACTATTTTAATAACAGAACATTTTCCCCCAATTGGGTTCTGTGTTACATTTCCATTGAAAGCTCAATTCCACTAACTGTGAAACCAAGTTGGTTCTGTGTTGTTTTAATCAAATGGTTAGAACTGTTATAAAAGTTGTTCAAAGAGCGAAATGGCAGATAAACTTGATTAACTGAGAGGGATAGTTGATGTTCGGTTTAAGTGGATAAGTAGTATTATGGAGGAACAGCTGAAGTTATGCTGTGCAAAGTTTGGATGAAGCAGCATTTTAATTACCAACTTCAAAAAGAGGGTCATCTGATATAACCGTGTTGCTTTTCTTTAATACAATCTTTGATCATCATTTAAGATTAGAATACATGGTTTAGAATAGTGGATGATCACACCCTTCGTCAAGACCGCTTACACTGACGCATGAAACACATTCTCTTAAGTACAATGTTGTTACAAGGCTGTTACAATGTGTAATGCAATGGTATAATGTTGTCCTGAGTTGCTATGTACGGTCTGAGAAAATAAAATAGATGTTATCCATACAAAAAGGCATAGAGACAAATGTGAAGTGCTAAATTTGAGTATTTTAAATTATATCTGTATGAAGTAATCTCATTCTTTGGCGCTGCCTTCTGGATTATTCAAAACCATCTGGATTATTCAACATTTGTTTATCTGTGAAAGGTGTCAGAGCAGACTTACACGTGCCAAGGGGAGGTTCAGAGACAAAGGATGTGAAGTAGCCAAGCTATTGACCTTTGACTTCTAAACTAGCAGTTCTCAACTGGTTTGATTTCGGGACCCACATTTAACTGGGTTGCCTCAGTCTTCACCCAATATTCGAGTGACAAAAAAAAATATATATCTTTACCAAAACGTAATCAAATTTGCGTCACCCACCAGTTAAGAATGGCTGCTCTAGGTGTCGCAAGGCAGAGTGGGCACATTTGCTAATGCTGGCACTAGGTTCTCGTACACCTGAATGCCTTTGAGGAAGACCTGCTCGTTCAGATATTCGTTGTGGTCGTGCAGCAGGATGGGTGTCCGATTCATTGGGGAGAAGCCGATGGCAGGGAGACCCACCTACAGCAGGACAAACATGATTTTGAGAGATCCTACTTTTTGTAAAGAAAGCATTGCCACCAATATCCGACACACTGACAATGACCTAACAGCAGAAACACATTTTTTGCCTCAATGAATAAATCAGCATTAAATAACTTTGAAAACGTAATTTTACCCAGTAAGGGCCCTCGCTCTACCATTTTACCAAATATTGTATCAATCTCAAGAGGGGTGATTTTAAAGGGAGAACTGCATTTAGCTCATTCAAAGCACTGCGGTTTGTCTCTACGGAGATTTCTAGCTTGTGGCATTTATGATGCATTTCTTCTCCTAATGATCAAGTAAAATGAACAACACATATGGACATAGCTTTGAAGTGCAAGCTTCTACAAAAACAAAACATGTTTTGTCCTGAGGTCATAAACACATTAAGAAAAAACATGCAGTTCTAAGTGTTTGAAAGTAAGATGTTGTTATGGTGTACTAGAGTTGGGTGGGATCCCCGATTTTCATACCGTTTCTGTACCATACCAAGGTATACGGTATTACCAGAAGTGCACACACATTAAAATAATAGAATACATTTTTTTTTAAATGCACAAAAACAATTTAGGCAACAGGGATCTTTATCTAGGAGGGGACTGCTGTAACCAAGAAGCTCGATTTTGACATCTAGCCAGTCAAATGCATAGCTGGAGCCCTGAGCTGGATAGAATTGATTAGACTCATCCTAGATTTCTTAGTTATACTTAACTTAGTTATAAGCAGTGGCGTAGCCCCCGGGATGACAAAGAACAGTATTGAAAATCATAACGTCGGTATTTCCAAATCACACAGTATATCGGCCAATCCTATGGTTTACACACTACATTACCCATGGGCCACTGCTCTAACTCACCGCTCTGATGAAACGACTGTCCGTGGCTGCAGGGAAGATCTCCTTTTCCAAAGTCATGTTCCTGAGGCGAGAGAAATTCAGATGAAGCTCGCCTTTACTGAGTGTGTGTGAGTTTGGGTGTTAGTGTGTATCCTCACATGGCTTTGCAGGTTGTACTGAAGGCTTTCCACCAGGGGTCGCTATCATCTGTGGATGTCAAATTCTGGTTCATGTGTTTCTGTGGAGGACAGAACATCTTACAACTGGGTCGTTTTCATTCATTTACACCGTAGCAAAACACTTAACAAAACAAGCGTTTCTTATTGGAAAGTTCAGGGAGTCCCTCCCCGTTTACTTCAATATCGTATCTACTGAATATGGCCGAAATCAGAACACATTAAAGCATACTCTACTGATGTGATCAGTTGTCGCCATGCCCATATACAAGTGTGTGTATGGAGAAATGCATTTTATTGTACTGACCTGAGCAAACTCATACGTGATGCCCTCTCCTGCCTCCTTACACCACTTCTTAATCTGCTCCTCGAACTCCTAACAATAGAATAAAATATTTGAAATGGTGAAGACACAGAGTAATCGTTTTTGGATCATTTCTTTTAGGCCTATTTTAACAATTGAACAGTTCTCTAAATAAAATAAAAATCCATGTTACATTGTTACACACAAAATATATACCATGACATTTGAAATGCTTAATTTAAATTAAACAAAACTTAATGTAGTGTTTATTTACAGCGTATTTACTCTCTCCCTCCATGGGCCTTTTCTACACTTGGCTACTGCGGATTCAGACGTCACGTGGCTTTGATAGCGCATTTACAGTAGCACAATGTTCAATGTAAGTAGCCTAACGTTCTGAGGATGCACAAAGTGATTGTTTTGTTTAGACCTCCAGTCAGCCCTGGCAATGGTATGCCATTTTCGCCACTTCAAATACTGATTAGCCTAGTACCAATGGAGGGTCCACAAGATCTGATACAGATCAATGCAACACTCACCAGAAAACGTTTTGGGAAACAACTCATTTTCAGGGTAAGTTGATAGAGGCAGGTTGATTTGTTGCTAAAAGTTGCTAAATGACGTTGTGATGTCATTGCGTGATAACGTAAAACTGCGTCATTAAGTAGAATACACAATAACGTTACTCAAATTGACTGGACATCTCGGGGAAAAAAAATATTTGACATTTGTTCAGGTACAGACTCTCTTTTCTGTACTTCTGGCTGTACAATTTTGTTTGAGACATGTTGATTGATGTTGTTATTTCTGTTCAAGATCAAACGTTCGTGATATTCATTGGGTTTGGCTCATCGAACCCGTACTACTGCTGCAGTCAGCCAACAATGATTTGCAATTTGCTGAAATTGCTGCTGGCCTGCTGCTGACGTCACTCACTATGCACTTTTGCAGCCAGGCACGTGTTTTGTGACTGAGTGTATGACAGAAAATCGTTTTTGTGTCATTTAGAGGGAAAATGCATGCATTTTAGCATTTGAGTCACTTTTCAAAACTTGCTAAAAGTTTCAAATAAATTTGCAAAAAGTTGCTAAATTTGTTGCTAGGTGCTGTTTGAAAAAAATTGTTGCCAGGGCAGTCTGAAAAGTTGCTAAATCTAGCAACAAAATTGCCATTATTGGCATCACTAGATGGGGAGCATCAAACTTTCACTGTGTTGCTGTTAGCCTAGGCTACTGTTAGTCAAAGATGACCGATGTAGCAACAACCGTGCAATGTCTGCTGTTGTGGAATTTTGCTTCATTCTGATTGGTCAAGAGAGTAGAGCAATTTTTATTTTTAGAATTGTCTTTTTTAATCAGGATATTATTCGAATAGTGAAATAGGTGGAGTCTGTACTATACTGAACAAAAATATAACCGCAACATGTAACAATATCAAAGATTTTACTGAGTTACAGTTTATATAAGGAAATCAGTCAATTTAAATAAATTAATTAGGCCCTAATCTATGGATTTTACATGACTGGGCAGGGGCGCAGCCATGGGTGGCTTGGGAGTCAGGCCCACCCACTGAGGAGCCAGGGCCAGCCAATCAGAATGATGTTGTATAATAGAAAGAAATACTCCTCAGTTTCATCAGCCACCCGGGTGGCTGGTCTCAGACAATCCCGCAGGTGAAGAAACCGGATGTGGAGGTCTTGGGCTGGCTTTGTTACACGTGGTCTGTGGTTGTGAGGCTGGTTGGACATACTGACAAAGTTCTCTAAAACAACATTGGAGGCAGCTTATGGTAGAGAAATGGACATTTAATTCTCTGGCAACAGCTCTGGTGGACATTCCTGAAATCAGGATGCCAAGGATGCCAACTGCTCCCTCAACTTGAGGCATCTGCGGCATTGTGTTGTGTGACAAAACTGCACATTTTAGAGTGTCCTATTGTCTCCAGCACAAGGTGCACCTGTGTAATGATCATTCTGTTTAATCAGCTTCTTGATATGCTATACCTGTCAGGTGGATTGCTTATCTTGGCAAAGGAGAAATGCTCACTAACAGGGATGTTTAAAAAAAATGTTTTACCTTTATTTAACTTGGCAAGTCAGTTAAGAACAAATTCTTATTTTCAATGACGGCCTAGGAACAGTGGGTTAACTGCCTTGTTCAGGGGAAGAACGACAGATTTGTACCTTGTCAGCTCGTGGATTTTGAGCTAACAGGGATGTAAACAAATTTATGCACAACATTTGTGAGAAAAGCTTTTTGTGCATATCGAACATTTCAGGGATCTTTTAATTGAAACATGAAACCAACACTTTACATGTTACGTTTACATTTTTGTTCAATAAGTGTTTTCATTAGTTAATTCCATTTTTTGCAAAAAAGGTAAGAATATGGGTGAAGTAGGCAAAAATTTCCAGTGTTTTTCAGGATCAGACCCAATTCTCATTTGAAACAGTTGTGTTAAATAGGCTAAACTACACATTATGTTAACATCTGAATCCAATTTGTAGTCTATGACATTTAAGAGTTAGATATGATAATTTATGAAGCAGTAGTTTGGATGAAGTGAACTACTTTTCGTGTAGCTTATCTTCTCCCAGTGTGAAGTAGTTGGTAGCTTGGTAAACTATATATTCAGAAGAGCTTCCACAACATTTATAATTTAAAATGTCCCTTCCCTAACACACAAGGCACACACATAGACAAAGGCACACACACACCTGCAAATTGACTGTGGGTGGTATTCTCAAGTCAAAACTGACGTCCATCTCGGCAGGGATGACGTTGTAGGCCACGCCTCCTTTCACCATGGTCATGTTGACAGTGGTGACGTCACCAAGAGTGAAACACTCGCTGGTGTTCAACCTGCCACACACACACACACAAAACACATTCCTGTTAAGTAGTTATGGCTCCCTCTAGTGACTGAACTCATCCCTCTTCCTGCCTTACTGACCTGTGTTTCTCCTTCTCCCTGAAGTCCAGGAAGGAGTTAATAATACTGCGCTGTGAGAAGGGAGACAGACAAAAGCAGGTGAGGTCATTGACATCATCGTCCTCCAAGTGATCAGAATTAGCACCCTTTTCTGCTGTCTTTGGCCAAGTGAACTATAGTGTGTGTGGGGACAAGGGCTGTGTCCAAAATGGTGACCTACATTTTAGTAATTTAGCAGACGCTTTTATCCAAAGTGACTTACAAACGCAATTAGAGTTAAGCGCTTTGCTCAAGGGCACATTTACAGATTTTTCACCTAATCAGCTCTGGGATTCAAACCAGCAACCTTTCGGTTACCGGCCCAACGCTCTTAACCGCTAAGCTACTTTCGACCAATCCCCACAGGAAAAAAGGTGCTATTTGTGACACACTCAAAGTCCCTCTAGCTGTGAATAAAGGAAGTCTTACCAGTTTCTCTGCAGCCGTGTTCTCCACAAACCTGGAGCCGTGGCCAGGACTGCCTGGGCAGTGGACCGTTATCCCTGAGGGGAAGCAGACACAGGCTGTTTCTAAAATAAAAAAAAGATTTTTCACATCCCCTCACCTTGTCTCTTTCTCAGAACACATTGGTGGAAAAGGTCTGACTTCTCCGATCCATTTGAGACGGCAGACTGGTCTCAGACTAGACTTAACACAGGAAATGGAAATCTGGAACACTCAAATGAATATGGTTACATTCAACCTAACGTGGATAAGAGCATCATTGGCGGCTGCTGTGGAGAGGACAGCTCATAATAATGGCCAGGAATGGAGTAAATGGAATGGCAAACACATGGAAACCATGTGTTTGATACCATTTCACTTATTACCGTCCTGCCATTACCACAAGCCCATTCTCCCCAATTAACTTGCCACCAACCTCCTGTAAAGAGCATCTACTAAATGACTAAAATGATATCAGCAGTTGAAACTATAACAAATCTCCTCCCTGGCACTTAATTTTTAAGTCCAAAACAGGATGTAGCTACTGCATATTCCCCTTTTAAAAAGGCAAAAACGAAATTCCAGTGGTTGGTAAAAGGCAAAGGTCTAGCAACCCAATGGTTGCGTGTTCAAATCGCATCACGGACAACTTTAGCATTTTAGCTAATTAACAACTATATACATTGCATCTACTTAGCATGTTAGCTAACCCTTCCCCTAACCACTAACTTAACACTAACCTAGCTAGCGTTAGACAACAAATTGGAATTTGTAACATTTTGTATGAATTGCAAGTTGTAACATATTATACAAATTGTAATTACTAACACATCATACAAAATGGATGATGGACATCCACAAATAAATACACTGAACAAAATTATAAACGTAACATGTAAAAGTGTTAGTCCCATGTTTCATGAGCTGGGGAAAAAAAAACATTTAACCTTTGCCAAGATAATCCATCCACTTGACAGGTGTGGCATATGAAGAAGCAGATTAAACAGCATGAAGAAAAACACAGGGGCACCTTGTGCTGGGGACAATAAAAGGCCACTAAAATTAGAATTTGAGGGAGAATGCAATTGGCAAGCTGACTGCAGGAATGTCCACCAGAGCTAATGCCAGATAATTAAAATGTTAATTTCTCTACCATAAACTGCCTCCAACGTTGTTTTAGAGAATTTGGTAGTACATCCAACCGGTTTCACAACCGCAAACCATGTGTAACCACGCCAGCCCAGGACCTCCACATCCGGCTTATTCTCCTGCGGGATCGTCTAAGGGGGGTGGGGGGAGTGTTGAGCATTTCTGTCTGTAATAAAGCCCTTTTGTGGGGAGAAAATAAAACTCACTGATTGGCTAGAGCTGGCTCAACAGCCTGGCATACACCCTCCCAGGCCCACCCATGGCTGCCCCCTGCCAAGTCATGTGAAATCTATAGATTAGTGCCAAATTAATTAACTTTAAATTGACAGATTTCCTTATATGAACTGTAACCTAGTAAAATCTTTGAAATTGTTGCATGTTGTGTTTATATTTTTGTTCAATATACATACCATACGCAACCAACATATCATTGTTTATTTGAGTGTCCCGGATTTTAATTTACTACCCCAGAGTCCAGGTTGGAGGAGGCGGGTATTGAGGAAAGACTAATTGAGATAGGATCACAGACAGACTAAGGCCAGGGTGAGAGGAAGAGACATTTTTTGTGCGTACTGCTGGGTGTGCGTGTGTATTTGATCATTCGTCATTGTTACAGCTAGGGCCAGATTCTCTAATACTAAGGGCTGATACTTACACCAGGGATTCCTCTCGCCATAGAAGACAGTGAAGGCTTCCCCAGGGTTGGCAAGACCTAAAAAATAAATAAAAAATCCAGACATCAGGTGACAGAAGGGAAGTATAGGGCCTAAGGAAGTGTTCGTTTCAGTGCTGGACAGTCCCGAGTATGTCCCATGGGGCACCCTATTCCTTATAGTGCATTCGGAAAGTATTCAGGTCCCTTGACTTTCTCCACATTTTGTTACATTACAGCCTTGTTCTAAAATTGATTAAATAGTTTTTTTCTCTCATTAATCTAAACACAATACCCCATGACGATAAAGCAAAACCTGGTTTAGACATTTTTGCACATACAGTATGACGCTACAAGCTTGGCACAGATCCTCTCCAGCTCTGTCAGGTTGGATGGGGAGCGTCGCTGCACAGCCATTTTCTGGTCTCCCAGAGATGTTCAAATCGGGTTCAAGTCCAGGCTCAGGCTGTGTCACTCAAGGACATTGAGACTTGTCCCGAAACCACTCATGCATTGTCTTGGCTCTGTGCTTAGGGTCGTTGTCCTGTTGGAAGGTGAACCTTCAACCCAGTCTGAGGTCTTGAGCGCTCTGGAGCAGGTTTTCATCAAGGATCTCTCTGTACTTTCCTTCGTTAATCTTCCCCTCAATTCTAACTAGTTTTCCAGTCCCTGTCACTGAAAAACATACCCATAGCATGATGCTGCCACCACCATGCTTCACCGTAGGGATGGTGCCAGGTTTACTCCAGACTTGACACTTGCCATTCAGGCCAAAGAGTTCAATCTTGGTGCCTTTAGGTGCCTTTTGGCAAACTCCAAGCGGGTTGTCATGTGCCTTTAACTGAGGAGTGGCTTCCATCTGGCACTCTACCATAAAGGCCTGATTGGTGGAGTGCTGCAGAAATGGTTATCCTTCTAGAAGGTTCTCTCATCTCCACAGAGGAACTATGGAGCTCTGTCAGAGTGACCATCGGGTTCTTGGTCACCTCCCTGACCAAGGGCCTTCTTCCCCAATTGCTCAGTTTGCCCAGGGGGCCAGCTCTAGGAAGAGTCTTGGTGGTTCAGAATTTCTTCCATTTAAGAATGAGGGAGGCCACTGGTTCTTGGGGACCTGGAATGCTGCAGAAATGTTGGGGTTTCTGTGCCTCGAAACAATCCTGTCGCGGAGCTCTACGGACAATTCCTTCGACCTCATGGCTTGGTTTTTGCTCTGACATGCACGGTCAACTGTGGGACCTAAAATAGACAGGTGTGTGCATTTCCAAATCATATCCAATCAATTGAATTTACCACAGGTGGACTCCAATCAAGTTGTATAATCATCTGAAGGATGATCAATGGAAACAGGATGCACCGGAGCTCAATTTAGAGTCTCATAGCAAAGGGTCTGACTACTTACATAAATAAGGTATTTCTGTTGATAAATTTGCAAAGATGATTAAAAACCTGTTTTCGCTTTGTAGATGTAAAACAAATATTTTATCAATTTTAGAATAAGGCTGTAACGTAACAAAATGTGGAAAAAGAGATTTGAATACTTTCCGAATACACTGTATATAGTGCACTAGTTTTCACTAGAGCCCTATGGGGCCTGGCCAAAAGTACTTCACTATAAAGAGAATAGGGTGCAGAATTTGGGATGCAGGCCTCGGTTTATAGTTGGGTGTTAATAAGTGGTACAGTTAGGTTTTTTGTTAATTTACCTTCGTCAAGTGCAAAGCCAATGTTCAATTTCTGAAACTCTGGGAGCTTCACAAACGTCTCCATTCCTTTGTGACCTCCGACCTCCTCGTCTAAGATATTCAACGTGTCAAATACAGAGCAAAGAGTATCTCAAGCAATCACATTTATTTACAGAAGTTGTCAAAAGTGCTTTTAAAATGTTCTATACCCTTGTCAAATGACAGGGGCTGCGTTTCAAATGGCTCCCTATATAGTGGATTACATTTGATCAAGGCCTATAGGGCTCTGGTCAAAAGTAGAGAACTATATAAGGAATAGGGTGCCTTTTGGGGTCGCACCCGTGGAATTACTACATTATTACAGTGTTGTCACAGTATTACATTCTGAGAAGCCAGTCTTAGCCAATGACTGCTCATCCTACCTGGCACAAACATTAGGTGGATGGTGCGCATACACTTCCTTCCCTCTGCTTTAAGTCTTCTGATGGCCTGGATATACCTATGAGAGATGTCGAGCAGTAGCCTTATTGGTTATGAGGCAAACAAAAACTGGGAGATGTGAAGGACACTTGTAACATCGAAATTGGATTACAGTTGCAAAATTCTGGTAACTTTCCTAATTTCCTTTCCCCCCCCCCCATTATGATTATACCGATAACACATGCAAAACAAGTAAAGGGCAGAACACACAGTCCTATACAAAATCAAACCCACTCCAACCCCCCAATCTCTAACAAAGCCCCACCCCAAAACCAGACTTAAAGCAGGCATGATATACAATGAGTAATATAATCAAACAGTAAAAAATACAAAAAAATACAAAACAAAAAGTAAAGAGTAAAAATTATTTGGCTTGGTTTATGGAGTTGTGAAATTAGCTGGGTCCATGTCTTCTACAAAAGATTGTAAAGGTTGCCAGATATTATAAAATGTAATTGCAGATCCCCTAACAGAGTAGCGTATTTTCTCTAGCTTGCGATGTTGCCTAACTTCCTTTATTTAAATGAGAGTTTTGACCCGTTGTGTTAGGATAAAATATCCCAACAGGGTGGTTATGACATCATACTCACTGTATGGTGACACACTTCATGTCCTGTGTTCCTCGAGCGTAGATGTTGCCCTCTGCATCTTTCACAGCAGCAAACGCATCATACTTCCAGTGTTCCTGGAATGAGACAGATAAGGATGAGTTCCTTTCCCCGTTTCCCCTCGCACTAGTGGTAAAGAAGACAGTGGGGTTCCAGGGGCGTCTTGGAGTGCTAATCTAAGATCAGGTCCCCCCCCTGTCCATGCGAGACTAATCCTAGATCAGTACTACTCTGATATGCTTTACAAATACATGCCCAGGTCTTTACCTGGTAAACAGGCACAACGTCAGTGTGGGAGTTGAGCAGGATGGACTTCAGAGCAGGGTTGGTCCCCTGCCAGGTCATGATAGACACAACTCTACCGGGGCAGACCTACGGACAGGTGTGAGGAGGACAGAGACAGGAGTTGACATGAGGTCTAGTGTGTAAAGAGTTGAATATCAAAAAGACATGTACCTAACCACACAAACCTCAATTTTCTTCATGGGCAGCCCAAGCTCCTCTGCTATTCTATCCAGGAACCTCAGAGCAGCATCTGTAAAGAGATAAACACAACCCAAGGGCCAAGACTGTTACACCAAGACAAGATTTATAGTAGCCTCATACAGAAAACCAAAACACATAGGTACAGTAATGAGTAGAATATGTGTTGGTCTGAATGTAACCGGTTTTAAATGAACTTCCACGGTTATAAAACACACTCTCTCCTGTTTAATAATTACTTTGATTGTGTTTTCCCACCATTAAGACTGACAATCTGTAACCATTATATTTCCAGCTTGAGTTAATTCAAGGGGACTCTAAACTCAATATTCTTAGTGGCAAAGACTGGAGTTCTGTTATTTCGGTGTCTGTGACTATTAGCCTAAGGTTTACTGCTATAACCACGGTTGGGGTGTAATGGATTACAAAAAACTAACTGTAATCTGTTAAATTACCATCAAAAATATTGTCATCAGATTACATATACTTATGAAAAACTACAGAATTACTTCTAGGATTTCACAAATGATGTTTGTAAAAAATATCTTTGACACCTTTTTTCCCCTCAATGACATTGAAAAAAGGCGCAAGTTTAAGTTTGTTTTCCGCCTGAGCGAGTCTGACCACAAATCAGAGACCATGATTGCACACCAAATCCATTTGAAGGATCATGGGAAAAGAGCAGGAATATGCAACAGTCCAAGCCATGTCTTCCAACAGTGCGACTGCTGTCGACATCCAAAGAACGTACATACAATTTTAATAAACGCTTGGAGGTAAGGACGACAGCAGTGTTGTAGACTATGGGCAATACGGATATCACTTATTGACATCTACAGAGCACAATGATATGAATCAAACTGCTGCCCTCTCATTTAGCTATTTGCACCGTGATTGTTGTGGATGGCTGTTCACAAACGTATGTGTACTTTCACCCAATAAATGGTTGATATGAAGAAGTTTAAGGTGCCTATCAATCATTGTTTTTAGAACCAGTGGACAGCCAGTGAAAAACACACTCTTGCAATAGCTGCACAGTGCAGATACCAGCCTATGGAATAAAAATATGAGGGTGCCTCCTTTCTAAACTCCTCTGTGGTATTGTGCTCCACATCATATATTGGTCAATCCATAGGCTGAAAGGCATCCGCATGCTTCTTAGCCGAAACAGTTCGGTGGAGTGCATGCATATGAGGATTACATTTTGTGACGTTTTTGTTAGTTTTCGGAGAGCGTTTAGGTTGTTTGGGCACACATTTTTTTTCTGGAGGCAAGCCAAAGTTCGGGGACGAAGTCTACGCCCCTTCGTCAATGATTGGTCAACAGTAGGGATTCTTAAAAAAATAATAATCTGTTTCGTTTTTGTGCATGTTTCTGATATAAAAAGAACACTACACCAAACATTTTAGTTCAATGTAAAACTGCATGACTAAGATTTCTTTAGTTAGATTAATTCTGACTATTTTGAGGAAGTATACTGGCTACGGCGTCTATAAATGGACAAACGGTACTATTGCCGCTCTTTTCAAATTGTTCAAGCTAATTTATTTTAAGGGGGAACGCGAGCACACTCATTCGGTTAGGCACCAGCCGAACTGAAGCATGCTGACGCCTTAAGACACATTCCCAAAAAGTTACACATTGCAGCTAAGGGGAAAGTAATCAGATTACTTTACTGAGCTTGGGTAATCCAAAAGTTACACTACTGATAACAATTTGGGCAACTAGTAACTGTAAAGGGTTACATTTAGAACATCATCTTCCCAACCCTGGCTAGAACATACTCATAGGACATTTAGTACAACTACAACATACTGTGCAGAGAGAGGAGTACAACACTGACAGAGAAAAGAAACAAGTCTTCCTGACACACTAGTATTAGTCCCAACAGTGACCTATGGACCCTGGACAAAAGTAGTCTGCTATATAGGGAATAGGGTGCCATTTGGATCTCAGCCTAAAGTTAAAGACATGCATAAATTCAAATGTCTTCCACCGAGAAGAAGTGGACCTTACACCATTGTAGGTAATAATTAGCCAATTGCTGGCCTTCAGTCAGATTTTTTCCTTTCAGCGTTATATAGTCCAGTGGTAAGGGTTGCAGAATGGATTGTACAGTAGATCAATCATTTATGGTAGCTACAGTGCATTCGTAAAGTATTCACAGCTCACTGCACCTGTACATAGCCCATCC
The DNA here is from genome assembly GCF_057628025.1 of Oncorhynchus mykiss. Lineage (NCBI taxonomy): Eukaryota > Metazoa > Chordata > Actinopteri > Salmoniformes > Salmonidae > Oncorhynchus > Oncorhynchus mykiss. The sequence goes on from NC_143038.1 coordinate 32,220,951, forward strand.
AACTACCTCATCCCCATACTGTTATTTTATTTAGCTCCTTTGCACCCCATTCTCTCTACTTGCACACTCATCTTCTGCACATCTATCACTCCAGTGTTTAATTGCTATATTGTAATTATTTCACCACTATAGCCTATTTATTGCCTTACCTCCCTTATCCTACATCATTTGCACACACTATTTATATACTTTTTCTACTGTATTACTGACTGTATGTTTGTTTATTCCATGTGTAAGTCTGTGTCTTTGTTTTTTTTCGCACTGCTCCAAAACTTCAGTATTTATGGTAGTGGCCAGGCAGAAGCCACTCCTCAGTAAAAGGCACGACAGCCCACTTTCGGAGAGCATTTAGCCCACTCAGACCATGAGAAACAAGATTATCTGGTCTGATGAAACCAAGATTGAACTCTTTGGCATGAATGCCAAGCATCATATCTTGAGGAAACCTGGCACCATCCCTACGGTGAAGCATGGTGGTGGCAGCATCATGCTGTGGGGATGTTTTTCAGTGACAGGGACTGGGAGACTAGTCAGGATCGAGGGAAAGATGAACAGAGCAAAGCACAGAGATCCTTGAGGAAAACCTGCTCCAGAGCACTCAGGACCTCAGACTGTGGTGAAGGTTCACCTTTCAACAGGACAGCAACCGTAAGCACACAGCCAAGACACCGCAGGAGTGGCTTCGGGACACCTCTCTGAATGTCTGAGCGGCCCAGCCAGAGCCCGGACTTGAACCCGATCGAACATCTCTGGAAAGACCTGAAAATAGCTGTGCAGCAATTCTTCCCATCCAACCTGACAAAGCTTGAGAGGATGAGAAGAATGGGAGAAACTCCCCAAATACAGGTGTGCTAAGCTTGTAGCGTCATACCAAAGAAGACTCAGCTGTAACAGCTGCCTAAGGTGCTTCAACAAAGTACTGAGTAAAGGGTCTGAATACTTATGTAAATGTGATATTTCTGTTTTTAAAAACCTGTTTTTGCTTTGTCATTATGGGATATTGTGTGTCGATTTAGGGGGGGAACCATTTAATTTTAGAATAAGGCTGTAACGTAACAATGTGGAAAAAGTGAATGGGTATGAATACCGAATGCACTGTAAATAATGTATGATACTGTGTGGTGGTGGTACACAAAACCTTGTCCACACAGTATGACATTGTCTATGTCCCAAATGGCAACCTATTCCCTACTATATGGTGTGAAGTAGTGTACTATATTGAGTGTCAAATTTGGGATGCGGACATTACCATATAAGATTTACATCCACGGTATAGCTTAAACACAGATCCATAACTTACCATAGTCAGGCTCTGGGTGGACAGTCCTGAGGCGGAGGTACTCTCTAAACAGGTTCACTGAGGGGTCTTCTCCCGATGTGGCCTGGCCTCCACCACAACCACCTGATCCATCCTTATCAGGCAACATAGTAACTGTCTTAAGCAGGGAGAGAGGAAGCAGGCTCTGAGTGATGTGGGCTACAGGTACACATCCGTGTGTGTATCAGTGAGAGCAGCCCATATGTAGCGATTACTTTTTCAACAAGCCATTTTGCAAATCAACCAATATATTTTAGTGAACTTTAGCATGGGGACATTGTGCATGCTATGCGGAACACAGTGCAGCCACATTCACATGACTAGCAGTGGAAACCTGCTTAGCTAGCTAAATGCCTCCCAAACCAAGGATTAGCTAGCTAACGTTAGCTAGCTAAACAATACATTAGTTAACTAGCTAACGTTAGCTAGCTAAACAATACATTAGTTAACAAGCTAACAGTAGTGTATTAAGCAAAAACGCCAGCGTATGTAAACGTCACACAGAGTAGGATTTCATGAGACCCTTACCTTGATATATCACGACTGACTACCTCACTGAATGAAAGTTCACTGTCACTGTTTACTTGTAGTGATGGGTCGTTCGCGAACGAGTCGGTTCCAGTTCGTGAACGAGCCGGCTCGCATATCAGAAGAGCCGAATCTATTTATAAAAATATAAACAATTAAGATATGAATAATCTAAATATTTAAATTAATAGAAGTAACTAATTCATAGAACGAATAAAATAAAATAATAATAATATAGGCCTAAATGTTCAAGCGCACACATTCCGTTCTGACTGTCTTGGCAGCTGACTTGTAACATTCAGTACAAGGGATGTGCAATCGATCTCCATCGATTGTTCTCATCGTCGGCATCAGTACCAAAACAGGCTACATGTATATTTGCTCAAACGTGTATGTTTTGTAAACTAACAATTACTAAACACATAACTGTTTTCTGAAGTCATGTTAAAGGAAATTTAGCACAATAACAGCACAACTCAAATAGAGGACATGATTGTTTAAGCCAATTAACTTTTGAGGCTTTTATTTGTTGTCCAATGAAAAACAAAATCACATAGTTATGTACAAGTTCATTATAAAATAAGTAGTGGTCACTGTCATAACAAAAACATGGAACGGAGTACACTTTTCTGGTTGTAACAGCTTTCCACAGATTTAGTAGATACAGCACCTTAATTGGAATGATCACACAGGACCCATGCTAGTTTTAGTTTTCTGTTGCAAAACATTTTGCTATGGTGTGCACTTATGAATACGACCCTGGGACTATCTCCCTAGCTCTCTTTAAACCTCTTTATCATCATGTCAACTGATTTTTATCATGGAACCAATAATGGTGCCTGTAGAACAATAAATACTTTGAACTTGCCTTTAAAGAGCAAACTTATTTTAGAGTTGCTTTCTATTGAACGGGATGTTAACAAAAGCATGGTAATGGAAGCAACTCCACCGGGGTGACTAGGGGGGCAATTTATCATATCAAAGCAGCCTTTGCCCTGTTATCCCAGAGGACTACTTTTCTTTTATCTGAATTGCATAACACTCCTCCGCTTCCATGCAAACACAACCCTGTATCGCTCTTCTTTCCCACAATGTTTCTTCTCCACTCACTCCAGTTTGCTGAGAAAGTCTGACAGTGAATGGTGGAACTCCCCAGGTTTATCCATGTAGCGGGCAGGGCGCGCCCCCATCCATTTTCAGGACTGAGTGGTGTAGGAGCTGCATGAGGTTCTTGTGGGACTGGGCCCCCAGGTTGGTGTCCAGTGCTCCGAACACAGAGTATGAGTCTGCATAGGGAAATAGAAGAAAGCAGGGATCACAATACGATATATTAGTGGAGGGCTGAACATTTCAAGTAACTTTCCCAACATTTTCCCGAAATCCCAGTTGGAAGATTCCTGGAATTATCACGGAATAAGTAGGAAATCCGGGAATCCTCCAACCGAATTTTGCAACCTTACATTAGTGTTTTAATGTACATTTATGAACAGTATTACTTCTCAGATTAGAGTAAAAAAAAAAGATAGATTTAATTGACACATCAATATCATAAAACAAAGAGGGCATGCTGTTCTCAACAGATAAAAACAGACTGTCATTGTGCCAATGCATTACAGATACTCGTAGCTTCATTCTGCAACCTAGTGGTCATTTTGCATGGATGCACAACATAAACAGGTCAGTTATACAGTGGGGTGCAAAATGATTGGATCCCTTGAAACAGATGAGCAAAAAAATACTCTAAAATAAATACAAATACTGAGCTATATTGTGAGTAAAAACACGTTTTATATTATAATATTTTATACTAATACAAATGCGAAGATATAGATTTTGTTTAACAAGTAATACAAAATAAATGTAAAAAAAGATAGGGGTCAAAGTTATTTGTTCCCGTTTTCAATACTCCAGCACCCTCCCTTGCGAGAATAACGACACTGAGCCTTTTTTTAAAAATGTTTTATGATTGGAGAACACATGGAGAGGGATCTTAGACCATTCTTCCATACAGAATATTTCCAGATCCTTGATATCCTTTATCTGTGCTTATGGACTGCCCTCTTCAATTCAAACCACCAGAAAATACCTCTTCATCCCGGCTGCAAAATATGGTGGTAGATCTTTGAAATGATGTCACCAGCAGAATGTGAGATAGAATTTCGCTTTATTGGTTGAGGATGTGCATCGATTTCTCAATTGTCTGAAAAGCAGCAAATCAGCCAGAGTTATTCTCGCAAGGGGAGGGTGTGGGAGTATTGAAAACAGGGGAACAAATTACTTTGACCACTATCTTTAGATTTTATTTTATTATATGTAAAACAAAATCGCTTTCTCTGAGCAATTGTATTAGTATAAAATATCGTTTTTCATTTTTGTGCGTGCATACAATATACCTCAGTATTTCTATTATTTATTTCATACAGTCTTTTTTGCTCATCTTGATCAAGGAATCCAATCATTTTGGACTCCATTGTATAACTTTTTATTTTTTTTAATTTTTTGTACATGTAAACAAAACCTGCATATCCATAGCAGAAAAATATCAAATCTTAATTACTGATGGAGGTGCTCTGTAATTCAATTTCATTCTGAATAGAGTTAAAACACACAAACTCAGACTGTGTTTCAGCCTAGTAAACCCAGCCAAGGATAATCTTAAACCAATCAAGGACTTGCACTAATCCAAGACGACAATATCCTGTAGTTGTTATTGGTGCATTTCTCTGTGCCCAAGACCATTATGTCAGATTCTAACTGGTTAAGAGCGACTATGTAGCCTAACCATTACAAAGTCAATCAAATACAACTATGTATTTATGCTTCATCATTGCCATCTTTCCTACTGCATTTTCATACTGCTTCTGCTGCTACTACTAGTAGCATCACACTAGAAGCTGGCTGGGTCTCACGCCCCAAAATAGCTTATCTAGTTCCTCCCACAATTTACTCAAATTCTTTGCTTTGTTGAGGTTTATTTTTATATTGGTTTACTTTATGCCATTTTTGCTAGTGAAACATTTAGAATCGCAGACACTCATTGAGTTGTAAGGGACCCACTCTCAGGCCTGTAAAGCTCCTATATAACCCACCCAGACATCCAGCATTGCAGTTCTCGCCTGGATGCCCTGGTACTGCTGAGGGGTGTAGTTGCGGGTTCCTACAGGGGCTATGGGGATGAAGCCGTGGAACTGGGCACTGTGTTTCGTGAGGAAGGGGATGGAGCAGTGGCCGCTCATAGATGGGCTCAGCAGCACCATTGTCCGGACACCCAGCGTCTCCATAAACCTCCCTAGGAGGTCCACCCGGTGCTGAACCATCTTCAGAGCATCCGAGTCTGGAGAGTTCCCAAATCCTGGAGGGAGGAAAGGATTTAGAGAAAAAGGGAGAGTGAGAGAGGAGAAGGGAAACCAACTGATAAACCACTATAAAAAGTGTGAATAAGCATTTGTGGAATTCAATGAGAACCCATGATTCTAACTGGCTATCAGGGGAGGCTGGTGGGACTGACTCTGCAATCAGCATGACGCAACTGGAACCGTGATTCGTCGGACCAGGCAATGATTTTCCACTCCTCAATTGTCCAGTGTTGGTGATTGCGTGCCCACTGGAGTCGATTCTTCTTGTTTTTAGCTGATAGGAGTGGAACCCGGCGTGGTCGTCTGCTGCAATAGCCCATCCGTGACAAAGATCAATGAGTTGTGTGTTCTGAAATTGCAGTTCTGCACACCATTGTTGTACTGTGACATTATGTCTGTTTGTGGCCCGCCTATTAGCTTGCACGATTCTTGCCATTCTCAATGCCTGCATGCCTGCCTGCTTAATTTAGTGCCCCATGGCCCATGTGACTCACTGTCTGTAGGGGCGATCTATTTTTGTGAATGGGGTAGTGTAATAAACTGGGCAAGAAGTGTATGTGATGAGTCACAAGAGTTAGTGCAAAAGGGATAAATGCAGATAGTTGAATAGTTAACCTGGACTAACTAATCAGCAGTCTTATGGCTTGGGGATAGAAGCTGTTCAGGGCCCTGTTGGTTCTAGACTTGGTGCATCGGTACCATTTACTGGTGGCTGGAGTCTTTGACAATTGTGCGGGCCTTCCTCTGACACCACCTGGTATAGAGGTCCTGGATGGCAGGGAGCTCGGCCCCAGTGATGTACTGGGCATCTACCATCTGTAGCGCTTTGTGGTCGGATACCAAGCAGTTGCCATACCTAGCGGTGATTCAGCCAGTCAAGATGCTCTCAATGGTGCAGCTGTATCATTTTTGTAGGATCTGAGGAGCCAGCTGAGGGGGAAGAGGTGTTGTCATGCCTTCCTCATGACTGTGTGTGTGGACCATGATAATTCCTTAGTGATGTGGACACTGAGGAAATTCAAGCTCTCAACCTGCTCCACTACAGCCCCATTGATGTAGGTGGGGGAGGAGGGGACTAAGCACACACCCGGAGGGGCCCCCTCACCACCTGGGGGCGGCTCGTCAGGAAGTCCAGGATCCATTTGTAGAGAGAGATGTTCAGTCCCAGGGTCCTGAGCTTAGTGATGAGCTTTGAGGGTTCTATGGTGTTCAAAGCTGAGCTGTAGTCAATGAACAGCATTCTCACGTAGGTGTTCCTCTTGTCCAGGTGGGAGACGGCAGTGTAAATTGCAATATAGATTGTGTCATATGTGGATCTGTTGGGGCGGTATGGAAATTGGACTGGTTCCAGGGTGTTTGGGATGATGCCGTTAATGTGAGCCCTGGCCAGCCTTTCAAAGCATTTCATGGCTACAGATGTGGGTGCTATGGGGCGATAGTCATTTAGACAGGTTACCATGGCGTTCTTGGCAAAGGGACTATGGTAGTCTGCTTGAAACATGTAGCTATTACAGACTGGGTCAGGTAGAGGTTGAAAATGTCAGTGAACACACTTGCCAGCTGGTCAGCGCATGCTCTGAGTATGCGTCCTGGTAATCCATCTGTTCTCATGCATGGTTCAGTGTTGCGACCATAGAAGGAATTTAGCTAGTCTGGTAGGCTCGCGTCAATCGGCAGCCCGTGGCTGGGTTTCCCTTTTGTAATCCGTGATAGTTTAGGGATATATACGTACGATCACTGTGGGGACAACGTCGTCAAAACACTTATTATTGAAGCCGGTGACTGATGTGGTAAAAGCCTCAATGTAATCGAATGAATCGCGGAACATATTCCAGTCTGTGCTTGCGAAACAGTCCTGTAGCTTAGCTTCCACTTCATCAGACCACTTCCTTATTGAGTGCGTCACTGGTACTTTCTGTTTGAGTTTGTGCTTGTAAGCAGGAATCAGGAGGATAGAGTTATGGTCAGATTTGCCTAATGGAGGGCGAGAAGAGCTTTGTAAGCATTTCACCTGTAGTTGCACAGGTGACATGCTGGTAAAAATTAGGTAAGACGAATTTCAGTTTCCCTGCTTTGGAATCACCAACCACTAGGAGCGCCGCCTCTGGATCTGCATTGTATTGTTTCCTTATGGCCCTATACATTTGGCACATACATGAGTGCAGTCTTAGTGCCAGCATTGGTTTGTGGTGGTAAATAGACAGCAACAAAAAATATAGATAACTTTCTTGGTAAATAGTATGGTCTGAAGTTCATCATGAGGTATTCTAACTCAGACGAGCAAACCTTGAGACTTCCTTAACATTAGAGATTGTGCACCAGCTGTTCTTAACAAAGAGACACACACCCTTAACCTTTCCCCGAAGCTGCCGATCGGTCTTGACGATGCATGGGAAAAACAGACAGATGTATATTGTCTATGTCTTTGTTCAGCCACGACTCAGAGAAACATAGGATATTACAGTTCTTCAGGTCCCGTTGATAGCAGAGTCTCGAACGGCGCTCGTCCAGTGATTGTACGTTCGCGAATAGAACGGAGGGTAGAGGTGGTTTATTTACTCGACGTAGTCTCGTCAGGGAGACCGTGTCATGCCCTGACCCGTGAGTTGGGGTGGGCATTCTATGTTTTGTGTTCTATGTTTTCTGTTTTTGTGTCTGCACCAGACAGAACTGTTTCGGTTTCGTTCGTTCTCTTTGTTATTTTTGTTATTTCAGTGTTCAGTTCAAATAAAAGCATGAACAAGTACCACGCTGCACCTTGGTCCTCTCCTTCCAACAGCCGTTACAGAACTACCCAGATATTGTTTATACAGTTGAAGTCGGAAGTTTACATACACGTACGTTGGAGTCATTAAAACTGTCTTTTCAACCACTCCACAAATTTCAAGATTTTTTAAAGTTTCTTCACGTGCAAGCGCAAAAACCATCAAGCGCTATGATGAAACTGGCAATCATGAGGCGGCAGGGTAGCCTAGCGGTTAGAGTGTTGGACTAGTAACCAAAATTTGCAAATTCAAATCCCTGAGCTGACAAGGTACAAATCTATCGTTCTGCCCCTGAACAGGCAGTTCCTAGGCCGTCATTGAAAATAAGAATTTGTTCTTAACTGACTTGCCTAGTTAAATAAAGGTTAAAAATGTTTTTTTAAATGAGGACAACCACAGGAATGGATGACCCAGAGATACCTCTGCTGCAGAGGATAAGTTCATTAGCGTTACCAGCCTCAGAAATTGCAGTCCAAATAAATGCTTCACAAGTTCAAGTAACATCAACTTTTCAGTGGAGACTGTGTGAATCAGGCCTTCATGGTCAAATTGCTGCAAAGAAACCTCTACTAAAGGACACCAATAATAAGAAGAGACTTGCTTGGACCAAGAAACACGAGCTATGACATTAGACCGGTGGAAATTTGTAATTTGGTCTGGAGTCCAAATTGGAGATTTTTGGTTCCAACTGCCATGTCTTTGTGAGATGTTGGTGAACGGATGATCTCCGCATGTGTATTTCCAACCATGAAGCATGAAGGAGCAGGTGTTATGGTGTGGGGGTGCTTTGCTGGTGACACTGTCTGTGATTTATTTAGAATTTAAGCAGCGATTTAAGCAGCGATCATTTGTTTTTCAACAGAACAATGACCCAACACACCTCAAGACTTTGTAAGAGCTATTTTGCCAAGAAGGAGAGTGATAGAGTGCTGCATCAGATGACCTGGCCTCCACAATCACCCGACCTCAACCAAATAGAGATGGTTTGGGATGAGTCGGAACGCAGAGTGAAGGAAAAGCAGCCAGCAAGTGCTCAGCATGTATGGAAACTCCTTCAAGACTGTTGGAAAAGCATTCCAGCTGGTTGAGAGAATGACCGCTTTGCACACTCTTGGCATTAAGGCAAATGGTGGCTATTTGAAGAATCTCAAATATAAAATACATTTGATATGTTTAACACTTTTTTGGTTACTACATTATTCCATGTGTCTACAATGTAGAAAATAGTAAAAATAAAGAAAAACTATTGAATGAATAGGTGTTCTAAGACTTTTGCCCGGTAGTGTATACCAAAATATGATTACGTTCTGATCATTTGAAAATGTATACACATGACTTGATTCAAGAAATGTGTAATAAAATAATAATGAAACAGTAATCCCATGCGTCTAAAGTAAACTAAATATAGTACAATATCAAAAACGCACAGTGTAGACCAGGGGTGTCAAAGTCAAATGGACGGAGGGCCAAATAAAAAAATCAGCTACAAGACGAGGGCCGGACTGTTCGAATGTTCATTGAAACATTTTTAAATGACGCATATAGTCTAGTGAACCTAATTGAACCTACTGAAAACCTAACAAATATATTACAATATGATCAGATAAATAAAGCAATATTTTCTTATGGCTCTGTCAGTAATCTTTAATTTTCAACAGACACAAAAGACAAATTTCCTTTATATAAATATCCCCATAACATGAACATTAAATGAAAGAAACCGGTATTCAAGGCACCATCAGTAGACTATATTTTCTATTTTAGCAAAAGTGGGCTAAATTTACTTCAAAGAAAAAACAATAATAGCAATTTTCTATCATCCACTCAACTGAAATATTTTTAAAATATAATTGGATTGAAATACAAAAAAATAAAGTGCAAAAATCTATTAATCAAAAACAACACTTTGTTTAAGGAGAAGTAACATGCAGTGAAAACAAATATTAAATTTTAACTTTTAAACTTGAACTGAGTAAAAACTCTAAATATGTGATTGCACAGTAATGTTCACTTGTTTGAGGTTGAGGGTGATACTTGGTGGTGTCCCATCTTTTCCACAAGTTCATCAATGTTCGGGGTAAGGCTCTGAGCTGAAGAAATCCTCAGAATTGAGTGGAGGTGTTCAGCAGTAAGTCGACTTCTGTGTGATGTTTTGTTCAGGTTCATCAAAGAAAACAGTTGTTCACACAGGTATGTGCTGCCAAACATAGACAACGTTTGAGCAGCCTGGATGCGCAGCTGGGGCATTGTGCCGGGGAGGAAACGGGCGAACTCCGCAGCACCCACTGCCGCATATTTTGCCCTCAGTGCATCATTGCATTGGAGGTCAATCAACTCCATTTGGAGGTTTGGTGGTGAGCTTTCCACGTCAACAGCAAATGGGTTACCGAGCAGTTCCAACCTGCTTTTTTGTGCTTCAAAGTCAGCAAATCGGCGTCGAAAGTCAGCGGCAAGCATACCTATTTTATCAGCCAACTGTGTGCTCGGGAACGCACTGGTAGAGAGCTTCTCTTTCATGGTCTGGCAGCTGGGAAAGTGGCTCAAATTTTCTTTCCGCATCTGCGTCTCCCACAGAGTCAGTTTGGTTTTAAATGCCTTCACTGTACTGTACATATCAGAGATGACACGATCCCGACCCTGCAGCTGCAAGTTTATTGCATTCAGATGACTCGTAATGTCACACAGAAAAGCCATTTCACACAGAAACATTTCGTCTCGGAGTTGTGTTGTGTCTTTCCCTTTGCTGTCCAAGAACAGACAAATCTCCTCACGAAGCTCGAAACATCTTTGAAGCACCTTTCCCTGGCTTAGCCATCGCACCTCTGTGTGATAAGGCAAATCACCATGCTCCGTTTCTAACTCCGTCAGAAATGCCTTGAACTGGCGGTGATTCAAACCTTTGGCTCTGATAAAGTTAACTGTGCGCGTGATGATGCTCATTACATGCTCCATTTTCAAGGCTTTACCGCACAACGCTTCCTGGTGTATGATACAATGATAAGCTGTCAGCTCACCTGTCGCGTTTTCCTCTTGCATCTTTTCCCGTATCTTCGCCACCAGTCCGCTCCTGTGTCCACACATCGCAGGTGCTCCGTCGGTTGTCAAACCCACGAGTTTTTCCCAAGGCAGCTCCATCTCATTTACACATCTTGACACCTCTTCATACAAATCATGCCCCGTAGTTGTGCCATGCATAGGACGTAAAGCCAAAAACTCCTCTGTCACGCTTAGGTTGGAGTCCACTCCGCGGATGAAAATTGACAACTGGGCAATGTCAGAAATGTCGGTGCTCTCATCCACAGCCAAGGAATATGCAATAAAATCTTTTCCCTTTTTCACAAGCTGCTCTTTTAGATTGATGGACAACTGGTCTACTCTCTCGGCAATGGTGTTTCTGCTCAGACTCACATTTAAAAAGAGTTGCCTTTTTTCTGGGCAAACTTCGTCACAAACTTTAATCATGCAGTTTTTGATGAAATCCCCCTCCGTAAATGGCCGGGCTGATTTAGCGATCTCTTCTGCCAAAATAAAACTGGCCTTTTGTAGCCTTTGTTCCATGTCCATATTCTTGTTTTTGTCCGCGTGTTTCGTTTCATAATGTCGTCTCAGATTATACTCTTTCAGTACCGCCACACTTTCTCCACACAGAAGACACACAGGTTTTCCAGCTACCTTCGTGAACATATACTCCGACTCCCACCTTGTTTGAAACCCCCGGTTCTCAGTATCCACCTTCCGTTTTGCCATTTTTGATGGGTATCTGAAAGTTAATTTTACTGTGATGCTGACGACTGCTGTGCCAATAAATATTGAAATGAAGCAGCCTACTGCTCGGTGCGTCACCTTTGCATTGTGGGAAATGTAGTATTGGTGCGTGTAAAATATCTGCGGGCTGCCGGCTTGCTGCGGGCCGGTTCTAATAATAAATCAAGATCATCCCAGGGGCCGTAAAAAACCTTCTTGCGGGCCGGATGTGGCCCGCGGGCCTTGACTCTGACATATGTGGTGTAGACAAACGTGTCCCAAAGATTTTGAACAGCACTGACCCTGCTGTTGGCAGAAGCAGATATATAAAGTGTGTTTCGAATAAATAATTCCGAAAAGGAATTATTATTCTGCGTTTTTTTTCGTTCCAAATCAATTCAAGGTACATTTAAAAAAATATATCAAATGAATATAGGTGAGTAACTGTTATCAAATAATTAGTTAATTATTAACAATGACATCTACGAGATCTAGTGACGAGAACGTTATTTTATATCGATCAAGTCCAACAATTACACTGTTTCTAATCGAACACATTTGTGGGCTGCACGACAACATGGCGGGGTAGCTACTGCAGATAGCAAACGGAGTGATTCGATGTTGTTTTAGGTTTGTATCTGGTAAATTAGTGAAATTATTAGCTATCGTGCGCTCAGGCTCTCTGCGGAAGTTTGGTATTTTAATAGATAGTCACACACCTTGAAAGTAGTCTAGTTGGATTGAAAACTGAAACAATGGTTCGTTTTTTTAAAGCCAACATCCGCGAAGTTTAGCCACAGCTAGTTAACCTAGATAACAATCCAAATAACATGTAAGTTAAGTCAAACCAAATCATGTAGTTAATTTGGCCATGATAACATTTGAGATCTAGCCGGACGACACACACTACAATATTTCCCGCTGCTCTGTCGTTCGTTAACTAGCTACCACAAGTACATTCATTTCCAATGGAACGCTGCGATTGCCTTGCGAACGTATACATCAAATTGTATGCGTTGACGGCTTGACAGACATGGTTGTGAAGGTGAATGTTGAACTTTTGCTGAACACATATCCAGATGATGCTGTGTACAATTTTGCACAATAACGCTGTCGGTATGATCGAGGCGACACACTGTCATTGCGCTAAATGGAATGCAGCATCATCTGGATATGTGTGCGCAACAAAAGTTCAACACTCCCCTGCTACCATTTCTGTCAAGCCGTCTATGCATACAATTTGATGTATACGTTCGATAAATCCAACATTTGCACCAGGTACCAAAACGAAAATTGCTGTTGGTGTGATCGTGTTGTTCAACATTCATTTCCAATGGAATGCTGCGTTGCAGAGGCAGTTGCAGTTTGTTCTGTGTGGTGCATACAAGTTGGATTTATCAAAAGTATGCGTAGACGGCTTTACAGAAACGGTAGCAGAAGGTGAATGTTGAACTTTTGATGCACACATATCCAGATAAGGGGGTGTACCATTTTGCACGTTTACACTCTAGGTGTTATTGAGGCGTAGCGTTTGGCTGGAGCAAGGAGTCCAAGTAGCCAGGCAATTTGAGGTCCCCGAACACTTGCATTCAGCTTTATCTAACATCTTTAAAGAGATAGTTGTTTGTAGAATTATTTTGTGTGTGTGTGTGTATGTGCGCTCAGGATAAGACGATAACATGGAGTCCATTGATTTGGAGAGGGAGGACCCTCCTAGCTCACTATCTGGATATGCCAATGGCGAGATCATGACCTTGGAGATCTCAGACGTCTCTCCAGACTTGCTTGTTCTCGAGGTAAAGGACAGCAATCTACCTGAAAGTATCCATGGCAGCCTGGACATGGAGATGAATGCTGACTTTCATGAGGATGATGATGATGGGCATGGTAAGAGAAGACAGCAAGGCTATTGGGTTGTGGGTTAGGCTAACTTGTGACTTAACTGGGTTATTAACTGTTCTAGAAATACATACAAGGTCAAAAGCATTTAAACGTTGTCCTTGTTGCTTCTGTCTTTTGTAAAGGTTTTGCAAATGTAGAACTCCAGTTCTTTCCCTGTGATGCCTGCGAAGCCTCCTTCACTAGCGAACCGGAGCTGGAGCAGCACTTGATAAGCTCTCACTCAATATGTGATGTAGCAAGTGAGAGAGGAAGACAGAAGGCCAAGTCAATGGAAATAGAAGGTGTCTCACCCCTGCACACCTGCATGACTTGTGGGAAGGTGTTCAAATATCTAACTTCATTCCGAAAACATGAGGAAACTCATATAAAAGCCCTGTACACCTGCAAGACTTGTGGGAAGGAGTTTAAATACCTAACTTTGTTTACAAAGCACCAGGACACTCACGTTGTACCAAGAACGAGAGGAGGAAGAAAGGGTAAGTCGATCAAAGCAGTTGGCCTAAGTGTCAATAAGAAAATGAAAGGCCTTCACACCTGCAAGCACTGTGGTAAGGAGTTCAAATACGTAATGTCTTTCATAAAGCACGAGAAGACTCACAGGATCACGAGAACCAAAAGAAGCCACAAAAAACAGAGGAAACTTTCAACTTCCAAGATTATTATACGTCTTCAAGGCAATAGGAAAGATGCCACAGAAACTCATGTAAGGGCCAACAAGAAAAACAGGAAGAACAGTGAAGATACTAATGATCAGGATGCATGTATTTTAATATCTTCCGCTGAGCAGCAAACGCCTGACACGAAACGTTCTCCTCCATTTCCTTGTCTGGACTGTGGGAAGATTTTTAAGTTTTTCAAATCTTACCAAAAACACCAGAAAAGACATGCTTGGGCACAGGGCAAAAGTGAAGGAGTGCCTCCTAAACAGAAGCACGGACCAGAAGCGAAAGAAAATATTAGATGTCCGGTTTGTGGTAGAGCATTCAACAAGCAAACAACTCGCAACAAGCACCAGAACATTTATCATCTGAAAAATAACTTGCATAAAAACCCAAATGCATTAACGTGCTGTGAATGTGACCGCCATTTTGAAAAGGCAGATCTTTTCCAAAAGCACAAGTGCTTCCACCTGCGTAAGCATGTAAAGGCTTTCATAGAGGCAGGTAGGGTGAGCCAAGATGGGGATGTTTTCTATTGTCAACTCTGTGTCCTACAGCTCACCAGTGGACTGGAGTTTGAGAATCATGCCAGGGACATACACCCAGACCAGTACCGCAAAATCCTTAAAGCGGTTGGCAATATCATTAAAGACACCTTGAAAGGCTTGCAGACACGAAGGGTTGACAATCAGTCAACAAGTCAGGAGGAACCTGAAATAAACCTAAACAGTGTAGGAGAGACGGAGGAGGATGGATCGAGACAATTCATTTGCAAGAATTGTGGGGAATATTTCCTATATTGTGTTTCGTTTACATTTTGCGGGAAGTGTTTAAAGGATCGCAAAGACCACAGGAAAGCATCCAAGGTGTACCACTGCGAGGAATGTGGCCAACACTTTGGCCGAAAGGATCACCTGAAGCGCCACAGCTATTCTCATTCTGGCAGTTCCTTTGTCTGTTCTGATTGTGGTGTTAAATTCAGGGATCCGGGAGAGTTGCGTACACATGAAAAGACTCATCAGGTGAGAAACCACGCCTGCCAGCAGTGTGGGAAGCGGTTTGAACAGGAAGAGGAACTGATGTTGCATCGTGAAGTTGCTCACCCAGAACCAGGCGGTTATACATGCCACCGGTGCGGCAAGACATTTAGTACAGTGAAAAATCTGGGAAAACACAGAATGATCCATTCAAATAAAACTCCCCATGTCTGTTCAAATTGCGGTACGAAGTTCAAGAGGCGCGAGCACCTGAGGCGGCATGAGAGTCTGCACACCAACGAGAAACCTCATCTTTGTCATTGTTGTGGTGATACATTCGGGCGGAAGGAGGACCTTAACACCCACCTCGGTAAAATGCACATCATATCAAGACATTTTCTTTGTAAAGCTTGTGGGACAAGTTTCAAGGACCGTAACGCTCTCAGGAGACATAGGTATCACGCTCACACTAAGGCTGGCAAAGTGTTCCAATGTGAGGCATGTGGCCTAAGCTTCGGTCGGGCGGATCATCTGAAGCGCCACAAGCACACACATTCCACTGAAAGACCCTTCTCATGCTCAATGTGTTACAAAGTATTCCACCGGGCAGACAACCTCAAGAAGCATGAAAGAAATCACAGGAACAAGTGGTTGGAATACCTGAACACTCACCGCCACAAAACGCCCAAGCAGGAGAGCAGATTTTCTGAGAGATCCAAGTGGAAACTGCGTCGATCTGAAGCATCGGCCCTACTAAAGCTTATCCAGAGTCACTCCAAGCAGCAGCAACATATCTGCTACGTTTGTAAAAAGACTTTCAGGGGAATTTACTATCTAAAGCGGCACCGTCTACTAAACTGCTGTGTACAAAGAAATAAAATGGATTCATTCCGGTATGGGACTGTTAAATAACCTACTTTGGGGTTGATAACCTGGCTGATTTAGAAGTGAAACTTCATTTTATTTTGTAGAACTCGTTGGTGTGTTTTTGTATACAGTGAGCTGTAGAGCTGGGACGATAAACTGAAAATGATCGACACCGATCGCATATCGCAGGGATTGAGCTGATATCGTTCATTAAGATAAGTATCCTATACTAGAGAAATGTGACGTTTGAAATGAAATACGTTTGCTAATATGGGTGATTGTTAAGGGGACAATTGATGGTTACAACCATCAAACTAGGAGAAGTACTAAACTTTTTTTTTTTTAACTCTGGTGCACATCGTTAGAAACTTGTCGTGCGATTTTATCGTTATTGCATCAATTCAGGCAATTTATCATGATATGGATTTTTTTTTGTCCATATCGTCCAGCTCTAGTGAGCTATGGTTTGCTGTATTGTATTGTCATGCATTTTCACAATGAAAATTATAACATCAAAATTGTCTTGTTTCCTGTGTCAAATACCATTCATATCTCCAAATATCCTTCAACATACTGGTATTGTTATAGTAGCAGTTAAGAAGCTTGCATGCATACTTTGTAGTATAGTTCTTACTCTTTACTCTTTTTTATTACTTTGAAAGTGAACAATGAATCACATGTCAATTACATGCAAAAAAAGATGGTGTAATAAAGAGGAATCACTTTCCTTTCTGTTCCAAAGTGTCC
Organism: Oncorhynchus mykiss; assembly: GCF_057628025.1. Taxonomy (NCBI): domain Eukaryota; kingdom Metazoa; phylum Chordata; class Actinopteri; order Salmoniformes; family Salmonidae; genus Oncorhynchus; species Oncorhynchus mykiss. The sequence goes on from NC_143038.1 coordinate 32,237,814, forward strand.
ACATGGTGGAGATCACAGAACATTTTTGTGGCCCAGGCTTCTATATTAAGGAAAGATTAGACTAGGATGGTTTTGTGTTCAACCCTCACCATCCACAGATCTGGCATGTCACAGTCTTTGTTTTTCCCCTCTTAAAACAACTGGTACAAGGGCACAGAAAATGTCCCGAAAAGTAAGAATACATATTTTCCTGTGAATGTACACATTTTATATTCCGGGAATAAAGATCCTGTAAAAAGCCTAAGATTTAAATGGCTTTAATTACAATATGTTGCCACAATGGCATGTTTTTATTTAATTTTTTATGTTTGATAAAAAAAACAACTAATAGCAGTCTTGCAAGCATTCATATACTGAAGAAAAATATAAATGCAACATGCAACTATTTCAAAGATTTTACTGCGTTACAGTTAATTTGAGGAAATCGGTCAATTGAAATAAATTCATTATGCACTAATCTATGGATTTCACATGACTGGGCAGGGGCGCAGCCAGACCCACCCACTGGGGAGCTAGGCCCAGCCAATCAGAATCAGCTTTTCCACACAAAAGGGCTTTATTACAGACAAATACTCCTCAGACGATCCCGCAGGTGAAGAAGTTGGATGTGGAGGTCCTGAGCTGGTGAATTTGACTTACTGCCAAATTCAAAAAAATGTTGGAGGCAGTTTATGGTAGAGACATGAACGTACAATTCTCTGGCAACAGCTCGTGGACATTCCTGCAGTCAGCATGCCAACTGCATGCTCCCTCAACTTGAGACATCTGTGGCATTGTGTTGTGTGACAACTGCATATTTTAAAGTGGCCTTTTGTCCCCGGCACAAGGTGCACCTGTGTAATGTTTATGCTGTCTAATCAGCTTCTTGATATGCCACACCTGTCAGGTGGATGGATAATCTTGGTAAAGGAGAAATGCTCACTAACAGGGATGTAAACAAATTTGTGCATATGGAACATTTCTGGGATTTTTTCTTTCAGCTCATGAAACATGGGACCAACAAGTTACGTTTATAGTTTTGTTCAGAGTATAATCTATTGATTCATGGAATTCACATCTTGTCCACACATTCCCTTCAATATTCCAATTGTACACACATCAATGGTATTACATGTGCCAAAACATTGGATCAACTTTGACGGGGGGGGGGGGGGGGGGGGTCCCTAAAGAAGCAGAAGCTCAGTCTGGTTTTAGTTATAAAACAAGGCTCACTCTGTCCTCTCAGCCCAATATTGCTTTTTGGAAGAAAGAAGAAAAAAAAAATCGAGAGGAAAAAAAAGGTAAAAAGGCACAGAAGGGGAGGAGCCCAAGGAACAGCTACCAAGTGGCAAAGGCCCTCACGTGATAACATCACAATGTTATAGTTGTTTTTATGATGACATGGTAAAATCCTACAAAAACTAAATTTAGTTCTCTATACTGATCATTCATGGGGGACACACATTTGAAACAGCTCAACCTGCAACACGTGGCAAGTGATTAAACTGACTCACCATGATGTAAATAATGACAGAACAGCATAAATTCAAATTCATTGAGAACCTTTTTATATTTCAAGTTTAATGTAAATAACTACTAATTACATCCAATCCACATGTGACAGTAAAGGAGAAGCATGTTTGGGACATAAATAAGAGCAGTGAAGATGACCAACACAGAGCCCCCTGGAGGTCTGACTGTGGTCCCCTGAAAAAGCACCCAGGGGGTCATGTCTAGATGGGATACAGCTTGTGAAATTGATGTCAAAGTAGATTTTTTTGTGCATTTCAGCAAACCCACCTAATTCTCCTAACCTGCTGTGTAAGTTATCCTAAACCTGTTACAAAAAAGTAAATTGACAAAAGCTGTATTCCTTCTAGATAAAAACCATGCACGAGAGGCCAGAGCCATTTTCGAAGGAATTTTGGTTTCAGGCAACAGAAGGAAGAAGAGTAGAAACAAATGGCAAAATGAGCAAAACAGTGCTTTCAGTTTTGGTTTGCAATCCTCACAGACCCTCAAATAACATATACAAAGGATAGATGGTAGAGGCACCAGAATAAGGATGACAAACATGTTAGGCCAAACACACTTTTCAAAAAAGGCACTTCACACTGGCATACCGTGTCATCTGTGCCGATGTCTGTTCACAAATGTCAAAGAACAGGTTGGCTAAAAATATGAATTGAAAATGATTAGATGAGTCTTTCTTGCTAATGTGATTAAAATGTTGCAAAAGCAGTGCGCGTGACACAGAAAGACAGCTATATAGATTAAAGGAATTCTTTGCCACAATGCTAAGCCTCACTGAAGCTCATGAATATTCAACAGTCAGTTTCAAATATTCCAGTTATTTTCCACCACAACATTAGACTTAAAAAAAATAAGGCCGTAGAAAAAGAGATTGTTACAAAAAGATACACTTTTTTTTAAAGATTGCGTTTTTACTTGTCCTATCTGCAGTTCTGCTAGATCAGAGCTGGGTGAAGGTATAGCCGTCTAGCCGAGAGAGGTAGGACTATCCAAGCACAGCGCCGGTCTCTTTGGACAAAAGCTTCACAGTGGAACAGTCTCCGTCGAAAAGTAGCATTCTTGTTGTGTGGTGCGTTAGTTTCTGTTGAGGTTTCTCAATTCCCTCAGTTCCACATAAGGCGGGAGAGGAACATTCTAACAAACTAGTCTCACTAGTCGTAACCTTACTAGTTTTTATAATTTGTTTATTTAACTAGGCAAGTCAGTTAAGAACAAATTCTTATTTTCAATGACAGCCTAGGAACAGTTGGTTAACTGCCTTGTTCAGGGGCAGAACGACGGATTTGAACCTTTTACCTTTACCTAGTTCGGGGAGTCGATCTAGAAACCTTTAGGATACCTGCCACCCGTAGTAACCTTACAACCTCTAAATGAAACACTTCACACAGACACACTCAATATACAGCTGAGGTCACCATTCATACACATTACAGACATCTTAGTTCTAGTTCTGGCTGCTAGCTCTAGATGTCTTCCAGCTCTGGTGAAGGGAGGGATAGACCAGTCCAGCATAGACCTTCCTTTCTACCTCACAGCACTCACAATAAAAACATCAAGTCAAAAATAGAAGGCCTATTGTTTTCCCACTTCACATGCTGTCCCTTTAGCTTGCGTGGGTAACTGAAGGATACTGAGGAGCATCTTCAGTCCCCTCCATCACCCTGTTGACAGATGACACTCCCATGTCCTCTTCTCCATATGGATCAGTCCCACAGAGCAGCTAGAGCCCATCCCCTACCAGGAATCCCCGAGGCCCAGCAGAGGCCAGGACCAAGGCGTGGTTGTTTCCCCCCATATTGCACATAGTCAGCTCCTGCTCGCCTCCCTCAGTGGAGCAGAGTGAGAAGCCCCAGAGGGAGCAACAGGGTCAGCACAGACCAGACTCCCCAGACAGGGGCGGCAGCACTCTTCCCCAGCTCTCTCTGGGCACAGCCCTCGCCCTTGTACCCGCTGTAGCACTGGCACTGGAAGTGTTGCCTGTACCTAGCCAGCTCCCCCTGATCTAGCTGACCTGTCACCTTCAGCCTGCCCCCCTGGACGCTGATGCTGTGGGTGAGGGGGTTGAGGTGCAGGTAGGCGTCAGTGTCTGAGAGCGTGCGGAGGCAGCGGCCATGGGAGGTGCACAGCTGCTGGCTGCACAATTCTGCTGCCGTAGAGACGTTAAGCAGGTACCGTCCAAGCGGACCGCGTAGGTAGTCATTCAGACTGGAGCAGCTGGCCTGAGGGAGGAGAGCGAGAGAGTGAAACACGGGTGCAGACTCAGAATGGACAAACACATGTTAACATTTAAATTGTGGATAGACGGACAGGATATAGTTGTTCCAGAGGGGAACACCAGGGGTGTTATTCATTAGTCAGATTCCGTTGTCTGTTGCAAAACGTTTTAAAATGGAAATCGTTGACTCCGAACAGAAAACGTGTTGTAACAAAAACCTGACTCTATTGAAAAAAATACATGTTGGTCCCTCCCAGTTTCGTTCTGTTTTCGCTGTTGGTTTCAGTTTGGTTCCTGCGACTAATGAATACACCCCAGACTGATGACTCAAAATCATCATGCATAATCTATGAATTGTCAAATAGGGGTGTGTCCCAAATGGAACCTTATTTCCCTACAGGGTGTTGGTCAAAAAGTAGTGCACTATGTAGGAAATAGGGTGTCATTTGGGAAGCACACCAAATGGTGTCATTCATAGATCATGAATAGTTTGAGTCACTTTATAAGGAATAGGGAATTTTCAGGGAGAACACTCACATTGCTGCTGCTGTAGGTACGTTACAGAGGCGAACACCAGTTTAGTTTGTCATCAGACTATGGATAATCTATTCGTGATCAAAATAGCTCTTGAAGGAGAACACTCACTTTGCTGCTGGCGTAGGTATGATCTCCCCAGACGATGACCCCAGCTGCTCCCAGGGCTACACTCTCCCCAATGGTGGACACCAGGTCTGTCTGCAGAAACACACACACACTCAGTCCGGCAGCACATTATGAACACACTGGCCACGTTTGAGATCGACTACATTGCAGCCAGCGACCACAGACTGACAGATCTACAAATCATAAATGAGAGGTCATTCATAACGTAAGGTGATTTGTAGTTCAGTCAGTGGCTGACCACTATGACGTTGAACGTAATCAATCTGAAACACACCCTGCCCTCTATGAACAGGAACATGTCATCATTTAGTTAACACTGACCAGCTGAGCTCAACCACGCCCTTTACAGTTCACGTCTGCGTCCCAAATGGCACTCCTGTTCCCTTCAAAGTGCACTACTTTTGACCCATAGAGCTGGTCGGCAGGTAACCTAGTGGTTAGAGAGTTGGGCCGGTAACCGAAAGGTTGCTGGAGCGAATCCCCGAGCTGACAAGGTAAATATCTGTCGTTCTGCCCCTGAACAAGGCAGTCATTGTAAATAAGTATTTGTTCTTAACGGACTTGCCTAGTTAAATAAAAAAGAGCTCTGGTCAATTGTAGCGCACTAAGGAATAGGGTGCCATATGAGACGCATTCCCATTATACTCGACATTCTGAAATCATCCAATCTATTCTCAAGACACCCTGATTTAAAAACACAGACACCAGATGCGTCACTCTCCCACACACATTCTTTCGCGCCAACACACTCGTTCAACATGGAGAGATCTAGGGCAATTATATCATGGAGTCGTCAGTTCAGACACACTCTAACGAAGAAATTAAGCATGGAGTCGACAGGTCTGTAGGCTAACCATGACGCCTCATTCATTCAGAATATTCCGACACGCAAAAAAACATCTCGGTCCGTCTCCCATCCAGTGTGTCTGTGTGAAGAGTGGTCCAGTGGGAAAGTAAACACTGACGCCCCGGCTGCCTGACAGCACCCCATTCATCCAGTCAGATACACACTAGTACCAACATCACCACCAGACACAAAAATTGCCAAAAGACTCCAGCCACCTGAGACATGAACTGTTCTCCATAGCCCGGCAGGCAGTACCGGTGCATCAAGGCTCAGACCAACAGACTCCTAAACAGCTTCCATCTCCTGGCCATAACACTGTTGAATGGCTAACAACTACTGCTCCCCCTCATACCTACGCTGCTGCTGCAAAAATGATTATTGATTTGATTTATTACTACCACTACGCTGTTGTTCATCGATTGCCATTAGTATCTATGTATCCTGCTACTGGTCACTATTACTCCTGTTTACATGTATATAAAATATATACACAGTGTACAAAACATTGGGAGCATGACAGACTGACCAGGTGAAAGCTATGATCCCTTATGTCACTTGTTAAATCCACTTCAAATCAGTGTAGTTGAAGAAGGATTTTTAAGCCTTGAGACAATTGAGACATGGACTGTGTATGTGTGCCATTCAGAGGGTGAATGGGCAAGACAAAAGATCTTTGAACGGGGTATTGTAGTAGGTGCATGGCGCAACGGTTTGAGTGTGTCATGAACTGCAACGCTGCTGGGTTTTTCACGCTCAACAGCTTCCTGTGTGTATCAAGAATGGTCCACTACTCCAAGGACATCCAGCCAACTTGACACAACTGTGGGAAGCGTTGAAGTCAACATGGGCCAGCATCCCTGTGGAACGCTTTCGACACCTTGTAGAGTCCATGCCTGACGAATTGAGGCTGTTCTGAGGGCAAAATAGGATGCAACTCAATATTAGGAAGGTGTTATTAATGTTTTGTACACTGTGTATAATCCTGCTACCAGTCATTTTTCAGTTATGTTCACGTGTACAGTATAACAGCTAACAACTATAAAAGTCTAGAAGCCTATCAATTAATTTGTGACTCTAGTTTGGGTAAGAATCAGTTACTTGAGACAGTATTTTGTGCGCCGCTATGTGCACGCACACCCGCTATCTGCACGTGTGTGTTATTGGAAAGTTGGCGATGGGTACTGACATTTAGTGTAGAAACCGCAGACAGACAGACATATGTAGGTTTCTGGGGAAACACAGGCGACTCTGTTGCTGGACACGAGTGTGTGAGTTCTAGATTTAGCACCTGACATATTATGTAAGCCATGGGCTTTAAAAAAAATAAATAAATAAAGAGAAAAAAGTAGAGCGGCACATTCTAGGAGTGCAGATGCAGTCATTTTATAATCAACGTTTCGACAGGGTATAAAGCCTTTAACACTGTATGTGGTCTTGACATCTCACAGGGAGGCTCCTCTCATCAACCCTGTTTAAAAACCGGAGAGCATTTTGATGATGGATCGTTAGATTTTTAGGCCCTGTCAAGAGTAACACAGTGCTTTGCAAGACCAGAAGGAACCAGTCTGATTATCCACATCGCTCAGAAAGACCGCACACTGATGCTCTTGTGGAAACGTGATTGGCTGCATCTACACAGGCAGCCCTATTCTGATCTCCCCCCTCCCCCACACCTCTTATTTTATTTTTTATTTCACCTTTATTTAACCAGGTAGGCTAGTTGAGAACAAGTTCTCATTTGCAACTGCGACCTGGCCAAGATAAAGCATAGCAGTGTGAACAGACAACACAGAGTTACACATGGAGTAAACAATAAACAAGTCAATAACATAGTAGAAAAAAAATTATCTATATACATTGTGTGCAAAAGGCATGAGGAGGTAGGCAATAAATAGGCCATGGGAGTGAATAATTACAATTTTGCAGATTAACACTGGAGTGATAAATGATCAGATGAACATGTGCAGGTAGAGATACTGGTGTGCAAAAGAGCAGAAAAGTAAATAAAATAAAAACAGTATGGGGATGAGGTAGGTAAATTGGGTGGGCTATATACCGATGGACTATGTACAGCTGCAGCGATCGGTTAGCAGCTCAGATAGCAGATGTTTAAAGTTGGTGAGGGAGATAAAAGTATTTTTGCAATTAGTTTTTGCAATTCGTTCCAGTCGCAGGCAGCAGAGAACTGGAAGGAAAGGTGGCCAAATGAGGTTTTGGCTTTAGGGATGATCAGTGAGATACACCTGCTGGAGCGCGTGCTACGGGTGGGTGTTGCCATTGTGACCAGTGAACTGAGATAAGGCGGAGCTTTACCTAGCATAGACTTGTAGATGACCTGGAGCCAGTGGGTCTGGCGACGAACATGTAGCGAGGGCCAGCCGACTAGAGCATACAGGTCGCAGTGGTGGGTGGTATAAGGTGCTTTAGTAACAAAACGGATGGCACTGTGATAAACTGCATCCAGTTTGCTGAGTAGAGTATTGGAAGCTATTTTGTAGATGAGATCGCCGAAGTCGAGGATCGGTAGGATAGTCAGTTTTACTAGGGTAAGTTTTGCGGCGTGAGTGAAGGAGGCTTTGTTGCGAAATAGAAAGCCGGCTCTAGATTTGATTTTGGATTGGAGATGTTTGATATGAGTCTGGAAGGAGAGTTTACAGTCTAGCCAGACACCTAGGTCCACATATTCTAGGTCGGAACCATCTAGGGTGGTGATGCTAGTCGGGCGTGTGGGTGCAGGCAGCGAACAGTTGAAAAGCATGCATTTGGTTTTACTAGCGTTTAAGAGCAGTTGGAGGCCACGGAAGGAGAGTTGTATGGCATTGAAGCTCGTTTGGAGGTTAGATAGCACAGTGTCCAAGGAAGGGCGAGAAGTATACAGAATGGTGTCGTCTGCGTAGAGGTGGATCAGGGAATCGCCCGCAGCAAGAGCAACATCATTGATATATACAGAGAAAAGACTGCATGGCTGCGTTTATACAATTCTGATATTTTTTTCACTAATTGGTCTTTTGACCAATCACATCTGATCTTTCCACATCCAATCTTTTTCGGAGCTGATCTGATTGGTCAAGACCAATTAGTGAAAAAAATATCAGAATTGTGTAAACGCAGCCATGCAGTCACACACACACACACTCACTAAACTAAGAAAATGCATTGGGGTGCAGAAGACCAGAGATGCTAAGGGTGGCTTTTGAGTGCATATTTTTATTGCCGAAGAAAGCGGACTCGAACAGGCTGGAAAAAGATGGCGGAAGTGGACGATGAAGTGGATTCTGAATCCAACGGCGGTAAAATCAAGGAGAATTGGAGTATTGTCCAAAAGAATGGAAAACGGAGCAAAGTGTTGTACATTGATGAGAATGTCCCTTCGTATCTTGTAGGAGCACGGTTTGTTAATGAGGAGCAGTTGAGCAGAGTACCAATCTTGAAGAAACCATTTGAGCTATCCAAACTGGTGGAGAGAGTGATGGGTAAAGTGAAGGCTGTGAGGTTCACGAGAGGCAGGCTTGTTTCGATTTTTTGTGCTTCTGCGGATCAGAAAGGAACGTTTGTTGCGCCTCACCCGATTTGATAAGTTGGAAGTGTCCCTTCGGAACAGGGCACCCCTTAAGGGGGCTATAGCTGGCGTCTCGTGGGGTTATATTCCTGGAGTGCTTGATGCACGTCGGATGAATCGTGTGGTGAATGGTAAAAAAATTAACAGTCTATATGGCAGTTACATTATATGGAGTTTCTCCCTGCAGTTGGGATATACAAACTACAGTCAGTCAGAGCATTTATCCCAAGACCAATGCAGTGTGATCATTGTAAAGCTTTTGGACATGTTTCAAGTTTTTGCAGAAGGGAGAAGCCCGAAATGTCCAAGTTGTGGAAAAGATCATATCGTGCTTTTTAAAAGTGAGGAAAATGTGACATGTTGCAATTGTGGTGGGAACCATGAAGCTACATATTTCGATTGCCTGACAAGGGTAAAAGAGAATGAGATGTCCAAATGCAGGGCTGTCCAGAGCATTTCATATGCAGCAGCTGTTAATGGTTGAGGGTTTGAATGGTGCTCCTGAAGAGTCCATGGTGGTGGATGGGCCTTCAATGCAGGCTGCAGGGGTTGTCTTTCACCAACAGGACCCAGATATTTTAAAGGTTAAGAAGGTGGATTTTGTGGCCTTTATAGCTATGGTATTAATGGCACTGCCAAGGTGGAGAGAAGGTCCAGGAAGATAGATATTGTGGATGCGGTGGAGTTCCATGGAATAGTGGCACAAGCCGTACCACCCTCTCAGGCCCTAGAACCCGAGAAGGAAGATATGGAGATTTGAAAGAAGGAAGAAGTGGGAGTTTTGTTTATGTCAATGTACTATTTTTTGGGGGGTGGATTAAGTTAGGGAAACTATCACATATGGATTTGCTTTGTACCTCGTTTTTGTTTTCAACCTGTCCAGTTGGTTGCGGCAATATACCTTTTTGGGTTGTAGTCCGCCATAAAACCCACAGAAGAATAAACTGAGAAAAGCAGCTATAGTAACAGTCCGCTGAGAATGTCAAAAGCTACTGTGCGCCTGGCTGACTTCTTACTGGAATAACAATAACAGTGATATCAGGTTTCTGCACAGCACAAGCTACTGTTGTGGTGAGTAGCCTAATATCTATAGGTACAGAATTAGACGACGTCGGCCCTCACCTCAGTCAGCGGAGTCAGCTCATTGGCATACGTAGGCCGGGTGTAGACGAAAACGGGCCGTGCAACCCCGTCGCCCACCGAAGCCAGCCGCATCCCCTCCTTCACCCGGTTCCGGACAAACTGGCGCCCGAACGTGGTGGAGCGCAGCACCGTGCCCATGTAGACGGAAGGGAACAGAGCCGTGCTCTCAGTCCACAGCCAGGTGAGCTGGTCATTACGGGCCACATCCACATCAGGGCAGCGGCCTGTGTAGTTCTTCAGGCCGCTCCGGTAGTCGTGGTTGTAGCAGTCTGGAAACAGGTAGAACCCCCACAGTTGGTTAGGCCGCAGGCTCTTGGCCAGCCTGAGGGTCTCCAGCATGAACTTTCGGGCCGACAGCTCAAACTCCTGTTGAGCCACTTTCCCCACCCGCTCCGGGGGCCAATCCGGGTTTTTCTTGGCCACTAGTTTCCGGGATTGGTCCCGGTACACGTTCTTGACGTCCCAGTTGCGGATCCACAGCGGACGCCACTCCTCCCAATCAATTACGGCGAGGCCTTTGGCGTTTGGTTCGCGTATGTATTTGTGCACACCTTCGGGCATCTTCTCCTGGTGCTGCGTGAGACTGGCGGCCTGAGGGATTCCACCGTTCACCGCGGTGCCGTCACGCTCGTAATACGGGTACAGCCCTAACCGGTCCTTATAGAAGATGGTGAGGTTCTGTCTGACGAAGCCCTCGTTGGGCGAAGCTACGATCTGGAACTGCTCCAAGGGGAAATGCACACCGTGCCGGGGGCCACAGTCCTCCGTTGGGGCATTCCAGGCGAGGAGCAAAGGCTTCTGGGAGAACAGGGGCCATCTAGTGGGCTTCAGCTCTTCAGCTCGGAGGACATTCCTGGGAACGAGCAGAGCCAGGAGCAGCAGCCAGGGAAGCTGGCCAGTCAGGGCCAGGAGAGTGTGAAGCGCTAACCCCATGACCACCTTCTCTGCCCTGGAAGAGAGACAATGACAATGCAGATCTTTAAAAACACAGCCAACAGAATCAGTCTCTCCAGTTAGTTTCTCTGCATAGACTATATCAATTTGGCCTTGATCCAAAGTAAGCTATTGCTGAATGAAAGGGTATGTTTAGTTACTGTATACTGTCTCTTAGGTGCCCTCACAAAAACAATTTCTCACTGTGTTGTGTAATAATTACCCTTGAGCAAGAGTGGGTGTGTTATCGACAGCAAATCAACATTTTCTTTCACACACTGATTGGCACACATATACTGGAAATTACCATCCAACATGACAGGGTATAATAACATGTAAGATAGAGGGACATTTAAAATTACATTTTGGTACTCTACTAACATTGATTGATTAAAGGTAATGTAAGCCTTAGGGCTGACCCCAATTAGTCTTTAGGCTGTTGGTCGACCAAGATTGTTTTAGTCAAGCAGTAACAAATATATATATATACACACAGTACCAGTCAAAGGTCTGGACACACCTACTCATTCAAGTGTTTTTCTTTATTTTTACTACTTTCTACATTGTAGAATAATAGTGAAGACATCAAAACTATGAAATAACACATATGGAAACATGTAGTAACCAAAACAAAGAGTTTCGACAGGGTATAAAGCCTTCTTCAAAGTAGCAACCCTTTGCCTTTGACATTTTTGCGCACTTGGCATTCTCTCAACCAGCTTCATGAGGTAGTCACCTGGAATGCATTTAAATTAACAGGTGTGACTTGTTAATTTGTGGAATTTTTTCCTTAATGCATTTGAGCCAATCAGTTGTGTTGTGACAGGGTAGGGGGGGGTATACAGTAGGTAGCCCTATTTGGTAAAAGATCCAAGTCCATATTATGGCAAGAACAGCTCAAATAAGCAAAGAGAAACAACAGTCCATCATTACTTTAAGACATGAAGGTCAGTCAATCCTGAACATTTCAAGAACTTTGAACATTTCTTTAAGTGCAGTCGCAAAAACCACCAAGCACTATGATGAAACTGGCTCTCATGAGGACCGCCACAGGAAAGGAAGACCCAGAGTTACCTCTGCTGCAGAGGACAAGTTAATTAGTTACCAACCTCAGAAATTGCAGCCTAAATAGATGCTTCAAAGTTCAGACATCTCAACATTAACTGTTCAGAGGAGACTACATGAATCACGCCTTCATGGTCAAATTGCTGCATAGAAACCACTACTAAAGGACACCAATTAGAAGAAGAGACTTGCTTGGGTCAAGAGACACGAGCAATGGACATTAGACCAATGGAAATCTGTCCTTTAATCTGATGAGTCCAAATTTGACATTTTTGGTTCTAACCGTGAAAGGGATAAATGTAATGCTCTGATCCAATGGAAACATCATAAAAATAGGTCTACCTGATTACTTCTCATCAGTGCTGGACTTGGACTGAAATAGGTTCCAGTTGTCATTTTGGGTACTGGTACTGTTTATATTTAGATGTATGAGCTCTACAATACTTTTGAGCTAATAAGAGGAACAGGAGCTCAAGCAGGAGAAAATTTGCAGTGCCGGTACTCAGCTCCGGTTAGCTCCTGCCCAAGTCAAGCACTGATTCTTATCCCTTGTGAAAATAGCCTACAGCTTTGTCTGGCACGAGCTCACTGCCGCTGGAAACTGAGGGCCCAGAATATTTTATACAATGTTTCAAGTTTGCTAGCACAAGTTTGGTGCCTGACCCAAGTTAATACAATGTTTCAGGTATGCTGCAGACAGGCCATGTGTAGGCCATGTGTAGCCAATGTATGTATAGGATATTTATTTTTAGGATATATATATTTTCTACCTGCAGGCTGCAATGTTTTTATTTGTTGGCTTTATTTAGGCTATTTTTGCATAGTTGGCAATGGAAGTAACTTTTTAGGTTAGTATCATTTTCATTTAGATAGAATTTTGATGAACCACATTACAATGATTTTGAGATATGGAGATGTTATTACAAATTAAATTAAACTGTTTCACGAAAAGGTTGCAGCCTCCTCATGTAGCCTATCACCAGCAACTTCAGGAGAGTAATGGCAGTCTGCAAAAGCCAGGAGGAGGTTGGGTCAGGTTAAGTTTTTTATTTAGGTTATCTGGATCTCTGGCACCCTCTTAAGGAATTGGTCTTATTCATCAAATGGTAATCTTAAAGCATCAGACAAGCTCAATGCATATAATTTATTTTATTGAAACACATAGGTTGTGTCTATATGGAAAAATACACGTTCAAAATATTTAATTATAGACGACTTTCAGTCCAACAATATTTTTTATTTTGGGGGGGGGACAGCCCTAGTAGGTCTACAGTAAAATGACTCAAATAAACACATAGGCAAAGAGACAGACACAAAACTGACTGACAATATATGGGGATATTATACATCTTATTTCTGTCCATGTCGACAAATACTGATGACTGCATTTGACCTTGCCTGGCAATCAGACTGATACATTTGGTTCACAGTCAGATTAATTCCGTACATTTGTTTGGAAAATTGCCTCCTACAAGCCAAAATGGTTGATAAAATGATATTTTAACTTACCATACCGGTTGTCCAGTGCGGTTGGCCCTTTTGCAGGTAGGAATGTAAAGACAATATATACACACAGGAAAGTATAATTAAATAAACGTTTAAGTGCTTTTAGTGTGCTCAGATTTCTATCACATGAAGCATGCACATAACCATTTTATTGGCATGAAGGCATGCTTTTTTTTTGTCTTGTGAGCATGATTCCGGTGATAGAACTCTGAATGCACTACAAACGCTTTGAAAAGTTGGTAATTATACTTTAATATAGCTATATTGTCTCACATTCCTACCTGAAAAAACCCAGCCACATGGAAAACCGGTAAAGTCAAAAATATAATTGTATTCAACACTGGCTTGTAGGCCTAGAGGTCGCGAGAGGAAACTTTTATGATCCAAACGCTCATTTCTGCCGGACGTAGAACTGAATGCAATTCAAGTTGTTGGTGTCAATTTCTGCTGCCTTTGACACGATCCGAATAGAACAATACACTCCAATGTAAAACCAAACCAGCTCGCCAGTTAACCACAATGTTATTTGTCTGAATGATTATCATTAAATTAAACGAATACGCTTGTGAAGTAAGTAATTAACGTTAACGTTATATGAATACGACATTTACCACAAACGCATTCGAGCACACGTTGTAGCGGTAAACGCCGACAAAAGTTAGCAAGAGCTAGTTTCACAGTCCTGCGTTTACGTATTACTTACTACATTGTAGCCAAACACAATAGAACGTTAGTGTATGATACAGTTTACGAACTGGGCAATAATATCACACTACTCGCTCGAAATGTAGCCATACTTAGTTGACCAAGTGATTCTGACCTGTAGCACTCGACTCTCTCAGGTCCCAGGACACCGGTTTATTCCACTCGTGTGGTTTCAAACAAAAAACGAGATAGACGACTCTGCCGAGTTCCTGGTAAACATATCATTCTGATGGAAATGTTCCAGCAGTTTTCTTGCTGACAACATATTATATTTCGTGCAAAATCCTATGTGGCCTACGTCACTAAATGTTCGGCATTGAGCCCAGTTCCAACTTCCAAGTAGATAAAGTATTCCGAGGTGCTACGAGTTCAGCACTGCTCGTTCTATTCTACGGGAAATGGGCGATACGTTTCGAAATTGACGTCAATGTTTAGGCTACTTTGTCTTACTGACCAATAAAACATATATGTCAGTGGTCTAATGAATGGGGGGTGAAATGTGTATGTTAAAGCAATACTAATGTCTTTCTGTGGCTTTTTTGGTTTGATATTTGTTTCCGATTACACCCCTTAAATTTCAATAGTGGTTTAGTCTTCCAATTTCGCTGAGGAAGGGATATTACTGGCACTGCTTGAGCTGAACTACTGTACAACGACTACTAGCTGGCCTAATAATACCAGCATCACATTACAGTAGTGTGGATGTCCACTCTAAACGAGCATATAAACATTATTGGCGGTAGATGGCTTGTTAGTCTGTGTGTGTGTTATAATTCAATCACAATATTGTAGGCCTTACTGATAATTTTCTGGGAGGGAACTGAAAAGCTATGTGATCATAGCTACCCGTTCCAACTTTTCAGGAAACTGCAATAAAGCTTCAGCAATAAAGCGTACAGCTGTGTAACGACATCCTTTCATCCACGGTTCAACCCCTAGAAAATAGGATGTCAGCTGCCTTTGAGTTTGCTGTGGACATAGCTGCTGTTCCTGAACGAGTTGGAACCACTGACTCTGTGCTGACTCACCTGGTGGATTCAAAAAAACGTAGATTGGGAAACGTCTCCCATGGGTGCTGACCAAGCATATCAAAACCTAAAGCAGGAAATTCTGTCTCTCTTTCTCACTCTCTGTTTGCTTCTTCACAGATGTCATTTCAGGATTTGATTTGATTTATAGGGAACACAGAAGACCAGACCATTTTAAGTGATCTGAGATACCTTAAGGTATCTTAAACAGGGCTTGCTTTACATCAGTGCCATGTGTATCTGTCTGCACTGACCGTCCATGGTTGAAAGCCTTGCTCTTTGCTCCTCTCTAAGCCCTGTAGAGTGAGCAGTAATTGGGGCGAAAGTTTGGAGTTGCTACTAACACACCTGGAGTTAACCTACAGTAGTAGTGAAGTCACTACAGTAGAGAGGGACTACGCTATTGCTGCTTTCATTTAGCAAAATGCAATCAGTGCTATAGTATGCCACCCACAGCTAGACAGCTATTGACACAGATGTGTGCCACAGGAGGTTGGTGACACCTTAATTGGGGAGAATGGACACTCACTAACTCTGACACAAAACACACACACACACACACACACACACATACATTAAACAGATATGAAAAAGCTGAAAACACTTGTTAGAGGAAATTGTCATATTATCTAATTAAAATTACTTTACACATTGAGGCCTGTGTGTGGTATTGTTAAAAAGGCATTAACGTGATGTGCCTCCTGTCATAGCAGATAACACTCACTGTGTCTGAAATACAGCTGTTAACCATGCTGGGGTAACTGATTCAAGCAGTAGAGTACATCATTTTTTATAATAATTTGATAAGTAATACATTCAGAGAAAGAAATAGAGTTAAAAAAATAATAAGAATGCAGACAAATATGTGCTACAAATATGTGACCCTGTAATCAGTTGTTGAATGAATCTGTCTCCCACTTACCCAACAGAGGCTACAGTCCTTTTCCTCTGAAATCTACCGAAGAGTAGTGTAGTATAGACCAGTTGCTCTCCCCCTTATAACATTGGCTTAAGTGTCTTGGGTCCCCCTGCGTTGAAAGTCCTTTGAATGGGCCAGTAGGTCAGGCAGAGGTGCAATGCCTCTCTCTCTCTCTCTCTCTCTCTCTCTCTCTCTCTCTCTCTCTCTCTCTCTCTCTGTTAGAAAAAACAGCCTTACATCTTATTTCAACCTTTGGCAGACCCCACCTCTGTCCCTCCCCCATAACCCTGACAACCTGACCCCAGGCTCATGAATTCAATAAAATATACCACTCTCACCAGGGGCTCAAACAAACCAAGAGGCACTTCTTTTCCTCTCACGCTCACAAGTAAATTCAGATTTTTCCCTTCCTTTATGAGTAGACTGACAGGTTGTTGGACTAGGTATTGGACTAGGTATACATTCTATGAAGCATAAAGCTACTTATTTTACAAGACAAATTATTACAAGACAATCCTCAAAGGCACAAACCCTACAAAAATCCTGTTCGTGTGTGTTTGTGCATTAAGGTACATGATAGAGTTTAGCTTTGAAGCCAGGGGTTTTCTTTGTTTTTGTCACTGATCAGCTGACTGCAGAACGACCCCAAGCATCTCCCATTGTCCAGCTATTGTCTAGATCTGGGTATAGAGTTCAGTCTGACCCGTCGGGGGAAGGGTACGTCTGAGGTCCACACACACACACAAAAAAAACATTTTGGGCTAGCATGAAGTGTATTCGGCAGCAGAAAATAGTTTTCAATTTTATCAGCAGTAGACATTTTGTGGAAAGTACATTCAAATGATCATGTATGTGCATTCTGTTCTTTGCGTTGGGTATTTTGGGTGACTATTGACACATAAGGCCTCTATGGTAGGAACATTGCCACTTTGTGCTGCAATGTGTTGAGCCCTATATAATAGTCACTTTCTCATTGAGTGATAGACCCTGTCCTCAGTGTGTCCCTATATACTGTAGGCAGAAACAAAAGCTGCTTTTATACGCTGGGCATAAGCAACAGTTCCTAGGCCATAGGTCAAAGCCAGCTTGCGA